>NW_017680264.1:0-4247 GCF_001879085.1 Nicotiana attenuata | reverse complement strand
GGGACAAACTTAAACGACTCAAACTAGGAAGTGTAGTCTACCTAAAATAAAATATAACCTGAAAAGGCCAGACTAGGAAGTGCGTCTCCTAGGGGTGGAACTTTCATGACTCAACCTAGGAAGTGCGTCTCCTATGAATGAACTCTGAATTTAGGAAGTGCGTCTCCTATGGATGAACTCTTAATTTAGGAAGTGCGTCTCCTATGGATGAAACTTCAATGACTCAAACTAGGAAGTACGTCTCCTAGGGGTGAAATTTTCAAGGATTCAAGCTTGGAAGTGCGTCTCCTAGGAATAAACTTAAATGATCCAAAACTAGGAAGTGCGTCTCCTATTGATGAACTCTCAATTTAGGAAGTGCGTCTCCTACGGGTGAAATCACAATTTATGAAGTGCGTCTCCTGAAACAAAATACCACTTGAAAGGCCCAGACTAGGAAGTACGTCTCCTAGGGGTGAAACATCAATTACTCCAACTAGGAAGTGCGTCTCCTATGAATGGACTATCAATTTAGGAAGTGCGTCTCCTACAGGTGTAGATCAACTTAGGCTAGGAAGTGCGTCTCCTAGGGGTAAAACCTCAATTTAGGAAGTGCGTCTTCTACAACAAAATATTACTTGAAAAACTTAGACTATGAAGTGCGTCTCCTAGGGATAAAACCTCAGTTTAGGAAGTGCATCTCCTACCACAAAATATGACTTGAAAAACTTAGACTAGGAAGTGCGTCTCCTAGGGGTAAAACCTCAATGACTCAAGCTAGGAAGTGCATCTCCTATGGGTGAAACTTCAATGACTCAAGCTAGGAAGTGCGTCTCCTATGGGTGAAACTTCAATGACTCAAGCTAGGAAGTGCGTCTCCTAGGAATAGACTTAAATGACCCAAAACTAGGAAGTGCGTCTCCTAGGGGTGATGTGTGATCTTCTAAATAGCCTTTGCGTAAGCAGAATTGGCGCATTACACCTGAAAATTTCAAGCTTCCCAGCTTTGAAATGAACATAGCTTTCATCCCTGTTTCAGACAAAGAAAACTTGTTAGTTTAAACATGGTGGTTGGTTTGTGGCCTTGACTTTGCGGCAATTGCTCCTTCACTTGCCATGATAACTTTGATTTCACCTTGAAAGGACATTGCTTGCTTATTGACTAAACAATTTCTCTGTCACCCTTATCACAGAAAATACCTCTTCTCCGTCCAGCCCCAATACCCTTTATCTGTTGCATCGTCCATGAATTGATATATACCAAGCCTTCGTATTTCAAATGAATCCCAAAGCATGTTTATTGTTACCAGCTCAGTGCGTTTGTTGTTCATTCCGGACTTATGACACTTTGATGTGCTAAACAGATTCCGTTATGTGGAATTGGAAAGCTGGTGGCAGATTTTGAAGTCATTTCTCACTTGTTATGACCAAACAGACTCAGGAAGAGGAAGTAAACAAGACAAAAGGAACAGAGTACAGGACAATGGAAAGAGATGATTCCTAACAAGAAAACTACAGAGTAGAAACCTATCGGATGTGGATACCAACTCTACTGACCATGACATGCACCTGCGACCTATTCTGTTAAGCAAATCTCATGTTCAGCTGTTGTCGTACCTTTTTGCCGTGAAACTGGGCTTCGGTGCTCCGCCTATCCAATTTGAATCACAATCCTTATTGAACTTGTAGTGCCCGAAGGGTTTTCACCATCAAGCCTCTCTCATTTTGGTCTTTCTCTCATCTCACTGTCGCCTTATGGTGCCCGTGAAGGTTTTCACCAATAAGACTCTCATTTTTGATTTCTCTCAGCTTTCATCGCTTTGTGGTACCCGTGAGGGTTCTCATCAACAAGACTCTCTCATTCTTCATTTCCCTTGCTTGGACCGGAGTGTTGCCCCTGATATGATTCACCTCTGCTTGCTTGACTTGGCATCTCTCGAAGACTGATCGGAAGGTCTTTCTTTGGACCGTAATGTGGGCTTTTGAATAGGGTTAGAAAGAAAGGGTATCAAAGGCTCAAAACAATTCAACATGGGTTCAAAATTACAGCTTTCGAAATTAGATTTCTCACAACAACCACAACTTCTGCCCCAATTTCTTCCTTGGGGACTTTTGGACTTTTATTTCGGTGTGACTGAACCTCAGAGAGAGGCTGCCTACGTACCCTTTCGGGATCAAGTCAAACGTAGTTCAGGTCATAGGAATTACTTTGTTGTTGTGATTTTTCCTTTCTTCTTCTTCTTCCATTTTCTCTTCTTTTCTTTTCTTTCTTCCTTTCTTTTTTGTTGTTTGTTTTTTCTTTTTCTTTTTTTTCCTTTTCTTTTTCTTTTTCTTCTCTTTTCTCTTCCTTTTTTCTTTCTTTTCTTATTCCTTTTTCCTTCTCTCTCTTTTCATTCTTTTCTTTTCTCTTTTTCCTTGACTTATCTTTCACGCTTGTGTTTCTGATCTTTGCTACTGATTCCGAAAGAGGGGTATGAATGAAAATGAATGAGGCTCAAAGGGGGTAACAAAGGATAAAGTGTTTGGATAGCAGAACAAAATGCCTTCGTCATTCCAATCTTCAAAACATGCCAAGTACAAACAAATACAATTAAAACAAAGAAGATCATACATAATATCTCTTGACCGCATCGGAATTGATGGTCATTTCAACACATTTGCCTTCTATGTCTGCCAAATATAAAGCACCATTAAACAACACCCTCACTCTCATTACCACGAACAGCCCCTGTCAATTTGGGCAAACTTGCCGTTAGCTTCAACCCGATGCGACATGATGCATTTCAATAGGGTTTCTTTATGTTCTATCTGCCCCAGTTTCACACAATTTGGGCTGGAAGTGTTTTCAAAATGCCTTTACTTATTTCCTTCAAATGTCCCTATCATCTTCAAAATTGTTTCATTGCTTTATGACTAAACTACCTTTTAAAGACCAGTCTGAGCATTACGCGTGCATGTCATGTCACTAGGGTCAACAGGAAAACAACTATAAAAGGAAAAGAGAACTAAACAAAAATGACTAGACAGAAAACAGAAAATTGCATTAGATAGATGGTGAAAGGGTTTGAACAACAAAACAAGCAAACTAAACTGGGGTTACAACCCTGGAACAAACCTAGACAACACTAAACGAGTTATTACGACTAACAAACTAGGCAAAATAAAAGGATAGAAGAGTTTGAGTCACAAGACAATATCCGGATTACAACCCTGAAAATAACCCGGACAACAGAAATGACAACAAAATAAGCCACCAAGACTCCTCTCCAGCTAGCCATGAGATGGAGCGGCTTTCCAATTACCAAGCACAACATCTTAGCCACTGAGTTCCGCATCAATATTTCCAAGACCATTACAACCTTCAATATCATCAGCTTCAGTCAACAAGTTCCCAAGATGATTCCCATGCTCCCTGTCACTGTCATTGATCAAAATTACCCCTTCTTGAATCATTCTTTCTATTTCCTTTTTCAAAGAATGACAATCTTCAATGCTATGCTCTTGGACATTAGAGTGGTACATGCATCGTACAGTAGGATCAAAACCCTTTGCATATGGGTCTGGAGTATAGCCGAGGAGCGGCTCAATCAGGCCAGAATGTCTTAACTTTTCAAACAAGCTTGTGTAGGACTCCCCAATTGGCGTGAAACTATTTCTTTTCCTTTGTTCTCTTCCCTGCCCCTGTTTTCTAGGGTTGTTGGGTGCTCGAAAATGTTGTGAAGGCAAGAATGCATTTTGCGGTGCTGGTGCTCGCCATAGGGAGTGACCTGATGGTTGGACATATGACCGGACATTGTTCGGAGGATAATACTGAGGTGGATTATGTGGAGCTCGGGGATAGGTTTGGGGTTGGAGTTGAGGTTGGGTATATTGGTGAAGCATACCCTTCGGTCCATGTCGTGACTCTGAAACAACCATGGCAACATCATCGTGTTCCTTCTGACCCAGCAAGCTTCCTGTGTCGTTCTGAATTGCTTGTGTTGTGACTTTTAAAGCAGAATAACTCATGATCTTGCTAGATTTCAACCCCTCTTCTACCATTTCTCCCATTTCTACCACATCATTAAAAGGCCTACCCATAACCGTGATCAAATGCCCAAAGTAAGTTGGTTCTTGAGCTTGAAGAAAGTAGTCGACCATCTCTTTTTCTTCCATCGGAGGATCAACTCTGGCAGCTTGCTCTCTCCATCTGAGCGCGTACTCCCTAAAGCTTTCATTAGGCCTCTTTTCCATCTTGGCGAGGGACCTGCGATCCGGGGACGATTTTC
>NW_017680263.1:0-14062 GCF_001879085.1 Nicotiana attenuata | reverse complement strand
ACAAACTATATAAACATTAATCACATACATAAAATAAATAATAAATGACTTCACCAACTTAATAGTCCAAATACTTAAATTAAATAGATCAGATAAATTTCTTTATGGCCCAAGGTTAAACAGTAACTAATCTTTCATAAAGGAAATCTTTCATAATGGCTTAGAAGTAACGTTGGAACAAAATATCCTTAAGGCATCCAAAAGAAGAAATTAAGATAACATAAATATATGTGGCAGACTTTAAATGGATACCTAATACAAGAAAGATCAAATATTAAAGGTTACTGTTTTAAAGAGAACGCTACATTCCCAATATCAATTTCATTAGGTTTTGTTAATAAAGCAACATTAAAGCAAAATTTATGACAGGACAATATAGGGAGGAACATAACGCCAAAAATTCTTTAAACAACGAGTTCGACCTTTCTTCGTTCAAATAGAAATTTTGGCATAATTTATTACTAGCAGTTCATGAAAGAGATTTCATACTTTATTGTGTATCCTCAAATTAAAAGAATTGGAATCAGATACGAGATTATCGAAGATCCAATTAGAACAGTACGGATCAACATAATGATATAGTTTTTCTTTTGCGAAAATTATCAGTTCAAATAATCCAGGCTCGTGATACCACATGTAAGCATAAATTTTAATTCATACCAGGATCTTGAACATGATAATCTTACATATAATCGTCATAGAAAACATACCTGAAGCGGAATCCATTATCTTGAAGCGGAAGCGTTAATCGGTAAATTGGTTTCTCGCCCCTTGCCCTAGCTTTCGTTACCGCCGACTTTAGTGATGGAAGAGAGAATAAAAATACGGTAACCCTAATGGGTGGGGAAAGGACCAATTTATAGAGGTTCTTATTTAATCCGGTACGTCCATCAAGTAACCGATCGGACGGATGAGATTTGCTCATTAATTAAATATTAATTATGGGCCTAATGTTATTGGGCCACATATAACGTAGGAAATAACTTACATGCCTTAGGAATTCTGTTAGTATAGTTGTTTTCGGGCATAGACATATTAGCATGTAAACATTAACTTTTATATTAGTATAATTACTTTAGGGATATGGACATATAATTCTATTACTTTTAGGATATACTTCTTGCAACTCCATGTTGAATAAATTGTACTAATTGGAATTGCCGAATGTTTAATACTTTGAAGTAATTTTTGCACGTATTCATAATATGAATCCTTTCCTTATTCAAATGGGGAGGCAAGTTCAACTTTTTAGCTATTTCGACTATTGTGTCTTACGTATTCTTGTGTTTCTAATTAAGCCATCTATGCAAATTTGATATGAAAAAGAACTCTTTGAACGTCTTATATCCATTGGCACATTAACCATTGCCGCTGGAAGATGTTAAAGTGCATGCTTTTCTGTTTCGATCTTCTTTTTTCCTTTTTTTTCCCGAGGATTACACAGCTGGTTTATGTGATATGCACAATTGTCTAAATATACTTATCCATCTAATACGTAGGTTACAAAGATGAATCCTAAACACTCAACCATCTTATCAATTGCATATCTAATGTTGTTTTTACATCTTTGAGATTTAGAGTTTTGTTTGGCTTGCCTCTAATTTATACTGTTTTTTAATTTAGTGAAGTTCTTAATTGATGTTTAATATATGACGTGATTGATGATTATGGCTTCTCCAGTGTCTTGCCTCATGATGATAAATATGTATTGCAAATGACTCCATTGAAAAAATTTGTGTTCAATTCACAATCTCATACAACTAAGATCATTGAGCTTGATCAAGAATAATAATTAACATGTAAATTTTTCTTTCTCACACGCGCATACAGACTTTAGATTTGCATGGTAAGCATGAGAACGTTTGCATATAAGTGTTTGTCTCACATAATATATTTTATTTTTTCAATTAAAATTACTGAATTTGAAGATTCTTTTTCTATGCCCCAACTTGATCGTGGAATAAATTATAAGTGAGCTTTAACTCCATATCTAAGATAAACAGTTAAAAAAATATTTACAAGTCAACAACAAGGATATAACTTTTGGTTTGGTAGGTATGACGATTTTTTAGTTAATATATACGCTAATTGCAACTTAGAAACGCTAAATCTTAATTGATGACTACTCATAATAAATTAATCATTTCCAAAATAGATATACTAAGTTACATCTCAAGATTGTCCGTGACGATTGATTTGCACACACTAAAGAATTTTGACATGAGCAAATATACTTGTGTATAGATATATGATGACTCCTATGTTTCTAAAATATTGGACCGATAAGAATTTGAGTTAAATAATTTTCTAGCGATAACTTTTATAAAGTATGATTTCTTCTATATAATCAAAAAAATGTGTTTTTAATATGTGGCTAAGGATTTAAACTTTTAGACATAAAAATATGTAATAATTGAAACAGAATAACGTCCCATTGAAAAAGGTTTCATGAAAGACACTAATGACTAAATAATGTTTAGGCTTTATTTACTCCATTATCAATATTTCTTTATCTTGAGATATACGTTAGACTTGATATATCTTAAGGTTTAACTAAAGTAAACCCAAACTTCACATAAAATAGTAAATAATAGTGCTTTCTTTTAGTTATTTTAGAACTTTAATACATAACTTTGTGATTGCAGAATGTTTAGCTTCAATTTGTCCTCCTATATTATTTCAAAACATTATTCATGACTTGGTTCATATGATATATTGCATTTTATTTATTTATTTTAAGAAACTGATTTCGTGTTGTGTACATATTTAATAGTATATGCAATTGAAAATAAGTGTCAGTACGTATGCATTTCTCGTGCAACGCACGAACATAGAGACTAGTATATATATATATATATATATATATATATATATATATATATATATATATATATATATATACGAATGTTGAAAGCTAAATGTTGAACGACTAAAATATCCTTAAAATATTGATTGACTTTTATGACCTTAATTATTTACATTAATCTTCACAAGAGAAAAGGACAAAACTGAAAATACACTCGCTAATATGACGAGTTGTAATAGAATAAGAATTTGACAGTGGAATTCTGATAGCCGCGATCAACTAAATCCATCCAATTTAATTTGAGTATATGTAAGACTTCAATCACAAGGATACCTCTTTACGTTAACTATATCAGCTAAGAAAAACAGTCACCAAATTTATCAAATAAGCATTGTGTATCATGCTAAATTGTGTTTGGATGCTAAAGCGTATTTCATGCTAAATTATCAAATATGCTTCTTCAATTTTCTTTGCAGATTACATGCGTTTCATGCTAATAATTTTGTTATGTTTTTTTTTAATATCTTTATGTTCTTACTGTTATCGATGATTACTATAATTTATCATGTTTTTCTTTTTAATTTTTTTGCTTTTTTTTTTTAATTTTTTTTTCTCATCATAAATTTTGATATCCCATGTAGTCTGAGATATTCACTAGGACAAAGAAACATAAGATTAGGAATGTTTTCATTTAGATTGTCGTGGCAAAGACCTCGGGAAGAAGATTACCAAGGTCTCTTGTAAGATGGAAATAACAATCTATAATATTTTTTTGAGGACTATATATGGTTGAGTTATTTGATTTTTGGTATTTTGAGATGAGTTGTTCCATATATTAACATTTAATATATTAAAACACTAAATACACACAAAAATATACTAAGAAGTTATCTAAGAATTGGACTCAGGAAATTATCATAAAATCCGAAATACTTTAGGATTCTTCTACGTGAAATAGGCATGTAATTGAATTAATTATTGTAGCTTAGGAATATGCAAAATTCCACTTTTCACAAGTATGTCTATTTCGTCACAAAGGTACAATATTTACAAACATATATCAATTTTCTTTCACAAGAATTTTTACTTTATAATGACTAGTGACAATAAATAAAGCATAAGGGCAAACAACTCCAAATGTTTGACTATATTTGTTGCAACATGTTTTCTCGCACGTACAACTATATGTTGCACTTTCAAGAGGAATATCATTACACACAAAGAAAGTTTTGGTCATGACAGAACAACCAAAGCGTCAGAAAGGAACATACACAAAGAACATCGTCTATAAAGAAGTCTTAGGTAAGAAATTACCACAATACATATCTCTACACTATAAGTATAATATTATATTGTCTAAGTAACATGACTAAATTGATCGTTTATGGAGGTTTAGATGATGTTGTCCGTCATTTTGAATTCATATCTTATGCTATTGTAATGATATTTTTCGGCATTGAATGATTTTGTATTATATAATTCTCTCATTAATTAAATTGCATGTTCCTTCACATACAAAATTGCCTAAATATTACGTGTCGTTAGCCATAAGGCGGAGCAAGAATTTCAAGTTTATGGGTTCAAAATTTTAAGCATTTTAAGTTATTGGGTCTAAATTAATAATTTATTGTATATATATATACAATAAATTTTTTTAAGATAAATACAGGGTTCGAACCAAGCTACTGGGTTCGGCCGAACCCCACTCGAAGTACTCTAGCTCCGCTCCTGTCATTAAGCAACGTGCAACGCACATTCATAGAAACTAGTATATATATATATATATATATATATATATATATATATATATATATACACACACACACCCAAAGGTCCTTAGCCAGGATACCCTAATCTGCCAATCGCACTTTAGGTCGACCTCCCTAAGTGCCATGGCGTGTACTTCACCATACGGGCTTTCTGATGGTTCGACCTCGGTCGTGGCCGAGATGCTCGTCGTTATGGTGCTTTATGGATACAACCACGGCTTAATGGACCCCACGCCATTCCTTTTTATGTCGATTCTCGTGTGGTCAGATTTTGACCCATACAGTTAGTCCCTCCGCCTAATGAGGTCGTCTTTGGGCGAGCTCGATGGGCGGACCTCGTCAATAAGAAAACTTTTTGAGAAATCTGAGCGTTTGAGCGATGGGTGAGCACCTCTTAGCGAGATGATGATGTGATGTTTCGAGTGCTTCGTCAGACCACCGTGTCAGTTCGAAATGACATTAATTCATCATGCATCATTATGGCACACGTTCTCTGTGTGTTACATCGTTTTCTGTGCCCCTTCCGTTATTTTTGAAAAAAGGCGGCGCTTGGTTTCTCAAACCAGCATATTCGTATCTCTATAAATAGGGAAAAGTTTCCCAATCGTTCATAAGACAATCTTAAGGCATTCTTTCTTCTTCTTCTTCTTCTTCTTCTTCTTCTTCTTCTTCTTCTTCTTCTTCTTCAGTTCTTCGTATTTCTTTTTCTACCAACAATCCTCGTGGCTGTTAACCTCCTTTCTTTACACTCCAGACCTGTACAGTCACCCAAAGCGATGTCTAGTGCTTCTTCTAACCCTGATCGAGTCGTTGGTGCTCCGGTGCCAGAAATCGATATACCCCTACCCGAAGAGGGAGTGGGTCTGGCGGAGGACGAGAGTTTTCCGACGGTAGATGAGGTGGTTCCCCTCCCAGGGAAGGCAAGGAATGACTTCAATAACCCTGCTGGGGATGCGCCAGAATCTGTTCTTTCTACGATAGATTCCGCGACGCTTGCGACATTTAAAGCCAAATGGAGAATCCCTGAGCATATCGAACTCGTTCCAGTGGGTTCTAACGTGTGCACATACACCGCCTAGGATACTGCGCGTTCTATGCATATCCCTTTGTCATCGGATACACGTTTCCCCTTCCTTCCTTGGCGGTGGACTTCTGCCGCTTCTATGAGGTGTGTCCGGCTCAACTCTCTCCGTACCTGTACAAGCTCTTCCTTATGCTTATCAAGTACGCGGAGCTGGTCGTTCGGGGAATTTCTCTACAACACATGCTTCACCTCTTCGCCCCCATTTTTATAAGGGCACGATGATTCACCTTCGTCACCGAGGAACCGAGGGTCTAGTGGTGAAGATGGATGACAAGGCCAATCGTGGCTTTTCGGAGAACTTCGTCTATGTCTGAACAGAGCACGTAGTACCGAACCCCGTGGGGTTTCCTGAGGCGTGGAATTTTGCCCGTAGGTCTTCCTTTCCTTTCGTCGTATATTTGTTATATATTTTTTGAAAGTGGCTGTTGGTCGCCTCCCTTTAGTGATTTCGTTGAGTGTTTTTGTTTTCGCAGCCGAGAAGTACCTCCTCCACAAGTTTCTAATATTCACGAGTGGGTGAGCTCGATTCTGCCCCACACGATGGGAATTCGCTAATGGGCGCCTTTCCACGAGAGGTTTGGGCGCAAACCTTACGCTGGAGAGTCGGCTTGTTTCGGCCTTAGTTGCTTTGTTATTTGCTCCATCTTTTTCTTTATCTTATATCTTTGTTTGGTCGACTTTCTCTCATTGACAGGTCGGAGAGGAGCGAGAAAGGGGAGGGCTCCTGTCCTTGCTTTCCGTCAGCCGGCTTCTTCTACCCGGCCCGTGCCAAGGGTAGCTGTGGTTGAGGGCGTCCATAGCCTGGCTGTTCCACGGACTGCATCCGCGTCCGAACCTGTTCATTTGGAGGCTGCTCTTTGGTCAGACACTTCGGTCCCCACAGTCCGTTTGGCGGACGACCTTTCTCATGGTCGTGGCGAAGAGGCCTAATCAAAGAGGCGGAGGTTAATGTCAGAGGGGGCGTCTTTGATTGAAACCCCCTAGAGGGGCGTTCGTGTTTCGGCGGTGTCTGAAGCCGGTGGTGATGCCAACCTAGGTGTGGAGGCGATGCTCGTTTTGGGCGTGGAAGAAGCTATCGTGACAGGGGGACAGATTCTGGAGGCTGCCGCGATTGTTCCGAGCGGTCCATAAACATCTCGGTAGGCCCACAGCCCCCTTCGACTATGAGAGGTTGAAGGGCGCAGTTGTAGATGATTATGAATCTTATTCTGATATCGACCTTGAGGACATGAGGATGTTCGAGGAAGGTTTTACCAGGGTTAATGTGAGGGCGGAAGGCCCTTCCCGTGTGCTTGAGATTCTGTCAGATTTTAACCTGTTGGAGGACACGGTGGACTGGTGCCCCAATTCGACCTTCTGTGCTCTGCCGCCAAAAGCAGATCTCTTTGGGAGATCAGTGATTCCGGTTTGTCATGCGGTGTGGCTGGGATGGCCTTGAGGGTGAGTTTCCTTTTGCTATTTTATTTGTTTGTGCTATTCGCTTTCGCTGATTCTTCCCTTTTTCGTCCTTAGACTTACATGCTGGAGATCGAGAGTGCTCGTCGGGCTGAGACATGGGCCGAAGTCTTTCTGAAAATGGCCACGAAGTATCGCCGGTATCGCAACAGGTGCCGTGAGATGCAGACGCAACTTAGGGCGGACAATAATACTTAATCCCTCAAGTAGGAGTTGGAGATGAAGGACGAGGATCTGATGCGGTCTATCCACAGATGTAGCGAGCTTGAGGGGATGGTTTGGGCCAAAGACGAGGAGCTCAAGGTGGGTAAAGGGGTTGCAGCGGAATGCAAGGATCTTCAGGCGAAGGTGTTATCCTTGCGAGCCGAGCTTGAGCCGAATGCCACTAGAGTTGCCAATCTAAGTGTAGAGTGGACGGAGAAGGTGGCTGAGCTAGGATGGAAGGTGGTCGAGTTGGAGGCGGCCGAGGGAGCCCGAGTGGCGGCTTTGGCGAGGTCAAGGACGCTGGAAGACACTATCCGCGTCCTCAGGTCTGAGTGGGAAGCCGAGAGGGTGACAGCCATACTGAGAGAGGCAAGGCCTGAGGAGCGGACCAGTGAGCTTGAGCGGGATGCCTCAAACCCGGGAGACCAAGTTGTGGCTCTCGAGGCCGAGAAGGCGCAGCTGTTAGCTCAGGCCCTACCTCAGGAATCTGCCTCTGTTGCTGTCCCCTGCCATTTGTACGAGTTATGGGTCCATGCTAAGGCCCAACGAGATATCTATAAGGGTTTGTGGGTGGCGGGGAGCGTTCCTGAGGCCGCTATTGAAGATGCTCGAGTTAAGGCACGCGAGGCTCGTTTTGCCTGCGGTTATGACCCTGCGACACCGGAGGCCAGTGGGGGTGCTGAGATTGAAGGTGGGCTCTCTTCTGATAATGACAACTTTGACGAGGACGGTGGTGGAGATGAGGCCGAGTGAAGTTTTTGTAGCTTTTTGTACTTAGCTTTTTTATTTGCTTCTTTTGTTGTTGCTTGTTTTTCTTTTTACGGGGGCCCGCTTTCGGTCTTTTGTAAGACGTTGTCATGTATGTATATATATCTGAATAAGATAGTTGGTTTGCCTTCGGTTGCATATCTCAGACTCTTTTTCTCATTCATTTTTTGAAAAAGATCTTCAGATTTTCCCGTGATGAGTCCCTGTTTTTTAGCTGGGAATTCGAATGAGGCCGATTTTAGCTTGCTGATTCGAGTGAGGTTGGATCTCATCTTGTTAGTTCGAATAGGGTCGAACCTTACTTTGTTAGTTCGAGCGAGGTCGAAATTTATTAGCTTGAATGAAAGTCAATTTTTTGGCGATGGCCGGGGGCCGTAAGGTTATAAATTTGAGCGAGGTCGAGTTGTAACTCGTTATGAGTTTGAGCGAGGCTGAACTTTGGCTTGATTCGAACGAGGTTGAATTTTACTTTCACTTGGCGATGTCCGGGGGACGTTAGGGTGTAAATTCGTGCGAGGTCGAGTTGTAACCCGTTATGAGTTCGAGCGAGGTCGAACTTTGGCTTGATTCGAACGAGGTCAAATTTTACTTTCTCTTGGCGATGACCAGGGGCCGTTAGGGTGTAAATTCGAGCGAGGTCGAGTTATAACCCATTATGAGTTCGAGCGAGGTCGAACTTTGGCTTGATTCGAACGAGGTCGAGTTGTAACCCATTATGAGTTCGAGCGAGGTCGAACTTTGGCTTGATTCTAACGAGGTTGAATTTTACTTTTGCTTGGCGATGGCCGGGGGCCGTTAGGGTGTAAATTCGAGCGAGGTCAAACTTTGGCTTGATTCGAACGGGGTCGAATTTTACTTTCGCTTGGTGATGGCCGGGGGCCGTTAGGGTGTAAATTCGAGCGATGTCGAGTTGTAACCCGTTATGAGTTCGAGCGAGGTCGAACTTTGGCTTTATTCGAACGAGGTCGAATTTTACTTTCGCTTGGCGATGGCCGGGGGCCGTTAGGGTGTAAATTCGAGTGAGGTCGAGTTGTAACCCGTTATGAGTTCGAGCGAGGTCGAATTTTGGCTTGATTTGAACGAGGTCGAATTTTACTCTCGCCTGGTGATGTGTGGGCTCGGTGGAGTGGTAAGAATGTTGCATGCAACCTTGTTTTTATTGGAGAATATTACTCGTTGCTGCATCGTTTATGCATGCGTCCGGGTGAGCCCTAGTCTATCTAGTCTCTGCAATGCTCGACCTGGAGAGACCATTGACGGGATGAGCGATGAACTTATTGCTTGGGCTTCTAGGAACCTTAGGGCTCGATTGATTTGAACGAAGTTCGGACGCGATTCGTAGTATTTAGTCGGCCGAATTGGCGTAGCATCGCCATGGCGAGCATACGGGCAAGCTTTCCGTGTTCATGTTCTTCCTGTATTGGGGAGATTGTACGTTCCATGGGCTCATCGCCCGGTCCCAGGCTATGGATATTGTTTCTTAATGATGCCGGCTTGTTCTGAGCCGTTTGTCTGTTATTTGTAATATGGTATGGTGCGGAGGGTTTTCCCAATTTGCCGTTTGTCGTAGGGAAGAATTTAGAGCCTGTATGTCAGCTAGCCTTTGTTCGCGAATTTGGGAGGGCGTCCATATTCTCTGTTCCACTTTTCTCTCTCTCTCTCTCTCTGTTTTTTTAAAAAGAGAGGGAACAGCGGGTTAGAAGTACATGGAATAATCTGTTACCTTGGTCAGCTGTTTAGCTGATGAATGGGGGGGATTGGCCACGTTTCCCTCATCCTCTGCACTCTTTGGACCTGGGGGGTTCCCTCGTTCGGCAATGAACTAGGGATCGCACCGCAGAGCGGCTCGCCTTGTTCTGTATTCTGATACTAGTTTCCGGCCCGATGTTGGCCTCGGCTTTGCACTCAGCCTTGTCACTAGTTGAGCTTTGACATTTCGTGGGTGGACGATCCACTTCCCCCATTAGGGCCTCGAGTGCGAGTCCCAGTTCGTTAGTCCCGGGTGTGCAAAGATGGCAAAAATGTAAGTCATACGACAAACATACAGACATGAGTATCTTAGTCAGTAAATTACACAACAAGAGTCTTCTCATATAGCAGGAGGGAAGGCGATATGCGCAGGATGTAGGAGACGTTGGGTACTAACCTGGAAATGGGATTACGGACGCGTTTGGTACGCGTAGTTGTAGTCCCCCTATGATGACTCATGTTCACAATGCCTCAGGGCTACTACTGTGGTGCAGCGCAGTTTTCGTGTGTAAACCAGGCATAACTCCAGTTTCGCGTAAGGATTTACCGGTTGGTTTGGCGGTTTACCGACCGATTTCGCAAGCCGGCAATCGTAATGAAAGGGTGAAACTTCACCGAATGGGAGATAGAGCTAAGACCATGTTTGGATCTAGAGGGAACTAAGGCTTTAGCTAGAAAATCCCCCACAGACGGCGCCAAATTGTTTTACCAAAAAAGTGTTAAACCTTTACTTAAAACGAATTAATAAGAAAATAGGGGATAAATCATAGCCAAGGATAATTAACTCTAGATCAAAGAATATTAAGTAGGAAAAATAGGATATGGTTAAGCTCATGAACTATTTAAGATTATAAAAGATATCGAACATATTGAACTCGTTCCAGCGGGTTCTGACGTTGTGCACATACACCGCCCAGGAACTGCGCATTCAATGCATACTCTTTTCTCATCGGATACACGCTTCCCCTCCCCTCTCTGGCGGCGGATTTCTGCCGCTTACACGAGGTGTGTCCAGCTCAGCTCTCCCCGTATATATACAAACTCTTCTTAATGCTCATCAAGTACGCAGAGATGGCCGATCGAGGGACTTCTCTTTAACACCTGCTTCAGCTCTTCGTCCCCAACTTTCATAAGGGCACCGTACTACATCTTCATCACCGAGGCACTAAGGGCCTGGTGGTGAAGATAGACGTCAAGACCAACCGCCGCTTCTGGGTGAACTACTTCTATGTCCGCACGGAGCACGTGGTGTCTAACCCCGCTGGGTTCCCTGAGACGTGGAATTTCGCCCGCGGGCCTTTCTTTTCATCTCATTTTTTTTATAACGGCTGTTGGGTGTTTTCCTCTAGTGACCTCGTTGAGTAGTTTTGTTTTTGTAGCCGAGAGACTACCCCCTCCGCAAGTTGTTGATATTCGTGGGTAGGTGAGCTCAGTTCTGCCCCATACGATGGGGATTCGCGAATGGGCACCCTTCCACGAGAGGTTTGGGCGCAAACCTTCCGCCGGTAAGTCGCCTTATTTCGGCCTTAGTTATCTTGTTCTTTGCTCTGTATTTTTCTTTGCCTTACAATTTCATTTGGTCGAATCTTTCATTGGCAGGTCGTAGAGGGGCGAGAAGGGCGAGGGCTCCCGCCCTTGCTTTCCGTCAGCTGGCCTCTTCTGCCAGGCCCGTGCTAGTGGCAACTGTGGATGAGGGCGTTCAGAATCTGGCTATTCCGCAGATCGCGTCTGCGTCCAGATCTGGTTGTTCAGAGGCTGCTCCTCGGTCGGACACTTCGGTCCCCACGGTTCGTTTGGTGGTTGAACTTTCTCATGGTGATGGCGAAAAAGCCCCGTCAAAGAGGCGTGGTGGTAGATGATTATGAATCATATTCTGACATTGATCCTGAGGATATGAAGATGTTCGAGGAAGGTTTTACCAGGGTCGATGTGAGGGCGGGAGGTCCTTCCCGTGTGCTCAAAATCCCGTCGGACTTTAACCTGTTGGAGGACACGGTGGACTTGGTGCCCCAATTTGACCTTCTGTGCTCCGCCGCCGAAAGCAGGTATGTCCGAGAGATTAGCGACGCCAATTTGTCGCGCAGTGTGGCTGGGATGGCCTTGAGGGTGAGTTTCCTTTTCTTATTTTCTTTGTTTTGCGCCCTTTGCTTTTGCCGGTTCTTCTCTCTTTTTTTAGACTTACATGCTGGAGATCAAAAGTGCTTGTCGGGATGAGACCCGGGCAGATGTCTTTCAGAAGATGGCCACGAAGTGTCGTCGGTATCGCAATAGGTGCCGTGAGATGCACGTGCAGCTTAGGGCGGGCGGTAATACTCGATCCCTTAAGGAGGAGTTGGAGAAGAAGGACGAGGATCTGGTGCGGTCTGTCTGTAGATGTAGCGATGCTTAGGGTTAAAGACGAGGAGCTCGAGGTGGTCAAAGCGGTTGCGGCGGAATGCGAGGACCTTTAGGCGAAGGTGTTGTCTTTGGCCGAGATCGAACTGAATGTCACTAGAGTTGCCAGTCTAAGTGTAGAGTGGACGGAGAAGGTGGCCGAGTAAGAAAGGAAGGTGACAAAATTAGAGAGGGCCGAGGGAATTCGAGTGATGGCCTTGGCGAGGGTAGGGGCGCTGGAAGACACTATCCGCGTCCTCGGGTCTGAGCGGGAGACCGAGAGGGAGACAGCCGCACTGAGGGAGGCGAAGCTCGAGGAGCGGATCGGCGTGCTCGAGCGGGATGCCTCGAACCTGGGAGACCAAATTGTGGCTCTCGAGGCCGAGAAGGTGATAACTGTGATTTTGACACATTTTATGCCCATACTTGCCTATGCTTTATGTATGATTTGCCATAAAATATACCCAGAATGCTTATAAGTTGCGCTTGATCGCAGGTTTGAGCAACAAGGTGACGAAAGTCAAAAATCGGCTCGAAACGGAGTGAAACCTGCTCAAGTGTTAAAGATCAGGAAAGCAGGGATATCCAGAACTTGGTGCGGACCGCACCATCATGTCATGCGGCCGCACCACTGAAGTTCAGAGAGTGGCATCCTCAGTTCCAACTAATGCGGCCGCGCTACAAGTTCATGTGGTCCGCGCCACAAATGTTCAGAGACCATCACAAGCCACTCATGCGGCCGCACTACAAGCTCACGCGGTCCGCGCCAGTCATCATGCGGCCGCACTTCATCATTATGCGGTCCGCGTCAACATCTTCAGAAAGCAAGTCTCAGAAGTAAAGCAACCCAGTGCGGCCGCGTGTCATCATCGTGCGGACCGCACAGACCCTGCAGGGGTATTTTTGTCCGGTTTTTCTTAACTTAGTATAAATAGAATATTTGCCATTTTTTAGGGTACGAATTAGATACAGAACAGTTGCTGCACTCGTGAGACAAAAGTGTTCGCCTATTTTAGGCATTTTTCATCTTGTTTAACGTGGATTATTGTAGATTTTCCTTCTAGCTAATTAATATGTTCATTTTATCTATTTCTCCTTCAATTTCTGTTGTTATTATGGCTAGCTAAACCCATAAGCTAGGGTTGTGGCTCAACCCTAGTGTGGATAATTAACAGGCGTGATTGTTCAATGCTTGAATGATGTTGGGTGTTTGATATTTGGGTTATTTTTATGTTTTCACTTGGATTTGGTGGTTGCAAACACTAAGTCTAGCTTTGTGAGTTTTGACCCTTCTTGAGAAAGAGTGTCTAAGACTCCAAAATTGACCCAACAAGGAATTGGGATGGACCTATGAGAATAGTAGTCCCAATTAACAGGTAAAAACTCAAGAGAGCAATTACCCAACTTGAACCCTAAGTTGCTTGGTTTGTCAGCCTACTCAATTGGTCTCGAGAGAATCAATTGGGCAAAATCATTCTCTCTACCGAGAGGTGTGAGAGTGAGTGCTATCGTGCAACGGTTATATCATAAGCCCCATAATCATCATTCTCGTATTAGTAATCTCTACCCGTTAGTTGACCACCTAGGTAAATGCCACGACCCTAGTGCCGTTCTCTATCTTGCATACAACCGAGACTTGATCTCTTAGCATAATCTAGTTATAATTAGTAGTTGTTAAATTGTAGTTGATAATCACAAAGAAAAACCCAAAAACGATAGAAGATAAATTAGAAGCAAACTCACATTTCTAGGCTAAACAAATATCCAACTCCCTTCCTAGCTCCCTGTGGAAATTGACCCCGATACCACTATTGGGTAAAAACGTACTTAGCGGCCACTCTTCCTAAGGTTGAG
>NW_017680262.1:0-14064 GCF_001879085.1 Nicotiana attenuata | reverse complement strand
ATATATATATATATATATATATATATATATATATATATATATAAAATAGCCTAAAAATCAAGAATTAGGTATACATATTTTTTGAACAATCCAAGGGTTTGAACCAACTTAAGGATAAAAATAAAAAGAGTTAAAGAAATATTTGGCATAATATAAATTATAGAAACCATCTAGGAATATCATAAGTTGTTACCTTATCGATATCTTTTCTTAATTTTTTTAGTTGTTTCAGAATAGCTTTCTTGTCATCTATTCCCATTGACTGCTTATTGCCAGATGAAGATGGAGTATTTGTCGGATGCTAGGCCTGCGCTTCAGCTTCTTCAAACATATATTCAACTTTGTCTCGTAAAGTCATTGTAGAAAGCTCTTTTGGGGTTTCAATCATGTTGTATAGAAATTGCAGTTATATTGTCTCTACCATAAACATGTAGAATTATTGCATTAAGTATGTCAATACTTTGAGACACTGCTACGACCCAAATTCCATTATAGGTCGTGATGGCGCCCAACACCGTTGTTAGGAAGCCAACCCTAATCAACTAGTGAGTCCTCATTTAATTTAATAAAACAACCCCAACATTTACTTAAATACAAAACAGTCGATAATTTAACAAATTTATAAGGTAAATGAACCGGAAAAGACTAAAGGGAATCATAATAATAGGAATACAACCCAAAACTAATAGTCTCCTAATGTGTGTGCCAAAATCTAGTATCACAAGTACGAGGGCAACTAGTAGAATGTACAAAATATAACTATCCTACTTCCAGAAATAGAATAGACAGTAATAACAAAAGAGAGACTCCGGCATGCTGCTGAACGGCTCAGAAGGGCAGCTCACCGTGGAATCTCGGTCAAGTATCAAGAACGCACGCCGGACGGGTAGCTAGATGCACCTGCCTCAGATCCTGTACAATTAAGTACAGAAGTGTTGTATGAGTACAGAAACAATATGCACCCAGTAAGTATCCAGTCTAACCTCAAAGAAGTAGTGACGAGGGGTCGACTTGATACTTACTAGGACCGAAAATAATATAAGTAAGTGTGACGCTAAGCATGGATGTCATGAATGGATAACAGTTAATAACAAGAAGTGACAAGTTCTTTCATAAGTACAATTTCAATTTTCGTCATTTCAATTAACAATTTATATTTCAAAGCATGTAAAGCAGTTCAAATCACAGAAAGTACCAAGCAAATAGCATGTGCAAATAATGCCGAGGTCGTACGGTCCGATCCAACATAATAGTAAAGTGTGCACTGCCGGAGGGTCGAACGGCGCGAACCATAGATGCATCTATTACCCCGCTCGTGAATCACACATGTGACGCGGTCAAATACTAAGACAACACATCAAACAATCAATAAAGAATTCATCATGGAGAGCAATTACCCAAAGTAATGTCAATTTCTCTTTAACGGTCAAGAAAATGATGTTTAACTTTTTAGAAATTCATTTGCCAAGTTCGATATGATTTACGCAATTTAAATTGACAATAAAGTTACAAGTACGGCAAGTAAAGCAAGCTTTTGGGTCCTAGACTACCCGGACTTAAGCATAATTGTTACATCTCGCGTTTTTCGTATGTTAAAGTTTCATCTTCAGTTAATTGACGTAGACTAGGGGATGAGATTATATTGAGATTAGCATATTTATGCTATTTATAACATGCAATAAGTAAGGGCCATGAAGGATAAAGGGTACATGAATTAAAGAAAATGAGTTTCGTTAAAGGTTGTTAAATTTGGATAAAATACGGTCCGAGCTATAGTACCCAACACTTATGGACTAGTACCATACAAGATACCATATGACCGTGATAGTAAGATATATAAAGTATATTTAAAATAAGTAGAATTTTAAGTAATTTGAGATAATTTTTAATTATACGGGTAATTGATTAATTACCGGATAACGGGACATTACCTAATTACCTAATAAGTGGATAAAGATTAAATATCCCACCCCCATCCCCACGTAGCAGCTAGCCATTTTATAAAGGAATGACTAAATAGTCATTCCTTGCTAAGTTGTCAAAGAATTATAATGTCTTTCATTTCCAAGAAATGGCCTAATCAAAAGTTTTTCAACTAAAACAAAACATTTAATTTTCTAATGCCTTACAGAAGGAGGAAACGTTATGTACTTCAAAGTCTTTCAACTAAAACAAAAAAATTCATTTCTAAGGCATTACAGAAGGAGGAAAACGTTATGCACTCTTAAAAAATAATCTCTTTCAAGCTTCATTCTCCAAGACATTAAGATCAGATCCTACAAGTTGCAACGGTTCCACCAAGATTTAGCAACGTAAATTTTGCGGTTCTAAGGGAGTAAGGTGTACCTCTTTTTCAAAGACATCATACAGATTTTTTCCTACTCCAGGTATGTTAAGGCTAAGCCTTCTTTCATTTTGGAATGATCTCGTAACTACACGAGTTTGATAAGGAAGCATAAAGAAAACTTCATATCCCGGAATTTATGTATATTTTGCTAGTCTCGCAAGTTTCTTTCAACGTAGTTAAAAGTGTTTGTTATCTGAATTGGTTAATAACTTCTGCATGATTATCTTATTCTCTACTTTTGTAGTGTACTGATGTATGATTAAGTTATTTTCCTAGTTTCAATGGCACGTTTGAAACATATGTATGATTCGGTTATTTTCCTATTTTCAATGGCACGTTTGAAACATATGTATGATTCAGTTATTTTCTTAGTTTTGTAAGTTACAATAATCTCCATATCGGAACTTTATATTCAATTGAGTATTTTCTTCTTCCAGTCAAGAGAGCAGAGAATTTATATATACAGTATTAAAGTATTTTCATTACCATCGAACTATAATTGATGGGCAGGCCCCTATTGGGCAACCGTTGATTAGATGGTAAGTTATGCACCAAGCCTACTGTGCCGAGCGCCTATGAGCGAGCCCAGTTGGTCGAGATACAGAGCCTAGTATGGCCGAGTGCCTATGAGCGAGCCTACTACGGCAGAACATATATATATATATATATATACATATATATATATCGAGTCTTATATGGCCAGACAACTATTTTACTTACCATATTAAGGGAGTTGAGTCAGTATCAGCATATGAGCATATCTTCAGATTTTCTTTGACTCTCAGTTTCTTTCAGTTATTATGTTATCAGTTCAGTTTCAGCTTTTAGTACATTGCCTTACATACTCAGTACATTATTTCATACTGATGTCCCATTCTGGGGGCGCTGCATTTCATGCGTGCAGGTTCAGACAAACAGACGGGTAGACCTCCTCAGTTGGCGTTGCCTGAGTTCAGCCTTATCGATAAGCTCCCCGTCTTTTGGAGTTGCCGGGTCTAGCAGTTTGGTATACATCTTGCGCATTTATGTAGATAGGCTATGGGTAGGTCGGGGCCCTGTTCCGATCACAGTACATCTGTCAGTAGAGGCTTGTAGACATATCCTGTCAGTTAGTGCAGTATGCTGGGCTTGTAGGCCCTGTACGTATATTTTGTTAGCTCGTCAGTTGTAGTAATTATGACGGCCTTGCCGGCCCAGCTGTTGACATTTAGTCACCGTTAGTCTCTATTCAGTTATATATTTTGCCTCGTATATTATCTTGTAATGTGGCCACGACCAACGTATGACATTACATGTTCAGAGTCTCTTAGTCGCAAGTGATACACAAGGATAGGTAAGGCACTGGGTGCGGGTCTCACCCCCAAGCTGGAGGCGTGACAAGAGTGGTATCAGAGTAGTTCTGTCCTATGGAGTCTACAAGCCGTGTTTAGTAGGGTCTTTTTTATAGATGTGTGGTGCACCACATTATATAAGCAGGGGACTACAGGGCATTTAGTAGTTGGTTACCCTTCTTTCAAATCTAAATCGTGCTGTAGCACTGAGTTATTGGAAATTTGAGTTAAACAAACATGTTAATGTTTGCATGCATAGATGACGGTAACTAGGAAGACTACAGCTAGCTAGAGGAGAGGAACAACAGTAGGTGAGGGGACTAGCAGGGTACCCCCAGTAGATGGGGCCCAATCGGAGTCCTAGGGAGAGACCCATACCCAGCAATTACCGACTCCTCCGCCACCTGAGGAGATTCCTAGGGAGACCGCACATCCAGTTCTCCTTCCGCTTCCATCAGATTAGGACTTGAGAAGTGTGGTGCATTTGTTGGCACAGTTGGTAGCTACCCAACAACATGCTAGGGCATCCGCTAGTACAGGACCATCCGAGGGATCTGGGAGTTCAAGGGTCCGAGAGTTTATTGCTTTGAGTCCTCCAGAGTTCACGAGGACAGATCAGAGGGAGGACCCGCAGGATTTCATAGATCAGCTTCACAGGATCTTTCGGGTTACGCATTCCACGGAGAAAGAGGCAGTTGAGTTAGCAGCTTTTCGACTCCGAGATATATCAATCCTTTGGTACGAGGGATGGGAAAGGTCCAGGGGACGTGATGCACCTCCAGCTATTTGGGAAAATTTTTCAGATGCTTTTCTTGACCAATACTTACCGCAAGAGATCCGACAGGCCCGGCTCGACCAGTTTCTAGCCCTCAAGCAGGGAAATATGAGCATTCGAGAGTAGTCTCCGTTTTGACTCATTGGCCATATATGCACCATCCATAGTTTCTACTATGCGGGACAGAATCCACAGGTTTATAGCAGGGTTCGCCCTAGAGTTGACTGAGGCTTGTTCCATCGCTGCATTACAGGATAGTATGGATATCTCTCGGATTCAGGCATTTGCCCAGAATATTGAAAGGGGTAGGCGTCGACAGCAGGTTACGGAGAGGACTGAGTCAGGGTAACGGAAGAGGATGAGACTTGCTAGATCTTAAGAGCAATCTCAGGGTAGTTATAGGCCCCAGTACTTCGAACGACCACCTAGACCTCCGCCACCTTAGTCACAGGGTTACATGTATGACCGTTATACTCAGTCAGGATCAGGTGAGAGCTCCCAGGCGTCAAGTTTGCAACGATAAAAAGGTTCAAGGCAGACATGGCCATTTTCGCCGCGGTGTGCCATCTGCAGTAGAGCACATTCGGGCCAATGCCGAGCCGGTTCTGATGCTTGCTATACATGTGGACGTCCGGGGCATATGATGCGAGATTTCCCAGATAGATATTTTGGGGGAACGGCGCAACCAGCGTATTCAGCAACAGTATCAGCTATGTCTATGCATCCTTCAGGGCGCGAGTCTCAGCCTTCGGCTGGTAGAGGTCGAGGCAGAGGTAGAGGGTCCAGTTCAGGTGGTAACCAGAATTGTATCAATGTGCTAGCGGGTCGACAGGACCAAGAGTCCTCACCAGACATTGTGATAGGTATGTTGACCATTTGTTCTCGCGATGTTTATGCCTTGGTAGACCCAGGATCTACTTTATCATGTATTACCCTATTTGTCGCAAAAGAATTTGGTATAGTTCTTGAAATACTAAGTGATCCTTTTGCAGTATCTACACTGGTCGGAGAATCGATTATTGCTAGACGAGTTTACCGAGGTTGTACGTGTCAGTTTGTGGTCATCAGACCTCAGCCGACCTAGTTGAGCTAGAGATGTTTGATTTTGATGCTATCATGGGCATGGATTGGTTGGCAGCTTGCTATGCCACAATTGATTGTCGAGCAAAGATAGCTAGATTTCACTTTCCGGGTGAGCCAGTCCTTGAATGGGTAGGTAATACAGCAACAACCAGAGGTAGCTTTATTTCCTATCTGAAGGCGAGGAAAATGATCGCAAAAGGGTGCATTTATCATATTGTGCGAGCTAAAGATGCTGATGCTGAGATACCTACACTTCAGTCTACTCCAGTAGTAAAGGAATACACGGATGTATTTCCAGATGAACTTCCAGGTATTCCTCCAGAGCGAGAGATTGATTTTCGCAGCGATTTGCTTCCTGGAACGCAACCAATATCCATCCCTCCATATAGAATGGCACCTACTGAACTGAAGGAGTTGAAGGAGTAGTTAAAAGATTTACTGGAGAAAGGTTTCATCAGACCCAGTACCTCACCTTGGGGTGCACAGGTACTGTTTGTACGGAAGAAAGACGGCATGCTAAGGATGTGTATCGATTATAGGCAACTGAACAAGGTAACTATTAAGAATAAGTATCCACTTCCAAGTATTGACGACTTGTTTGATCAGTTATAGGGAGCTAGATGCTTTTCAAAGATAGATTTGAGGTCAGGATACCACCAGGTCAGAGTTCGGGAGAAAGATATTCCCAAGACCGCCTTCATGACCCGATATGGCCACTTCGAGTTCCTTGTCATGTCCTTCGGGTTGACGAATGCGCCTGCCATATTTATGGACTCGATGAATAACCTATTTCGGCCATATTTAAATCTATTCGTGATAGTTTTTATTGATGATATTCTGGTTTATTCGCGTTTAGAGGATGAGCATGTGGACCACCTGCGAGCGGTACTCCAAACCCTCTGTGATAATAAATTGTATGATAAGTTTTCTAAATGTGAGTTCTGGTTGAAGTCTGTAGCATTTTTGGGGCACATGTATCCGATGGAGGTATAAAGGTAGGCAATCAGAAGATTGAGGCTGTGAAATCCTGGCCTAGACCTACCACTCCGACAGAGGTTCGTAGCTTTCTAGGCTTAGCAGGATACTACCGGAGGTTCGTAGAGGGTTTTTCTTCTCTTCCATCACCATTAACGAAGTTGACGCAGAAAGCAGCTAAGTTTCAGTGGACAGAGGTCCGTGAGCAGAATTTCCAAGATCTTAAGAACAGGTTGACCTCAGCGCCAGTTCTAGCACTTCCAGAGGGTCCAGATGGTTATGCCATGTATTGTGATGCCTCAGGTGTCAGGTTAGGATGTGTCCTGATGAAACATGGGAAAGTAATTGCGTATGCTTCAAGGCAGTTAAGGAAGTATGAGCGGAATTATCCGACCCACGGCCTCGAATTAGCTGTGGTTGTTCATGTACTTAAGATATGGCGACATTATTTATACGGTGTTCATGTTGATGTGTTCATAGATCATAAAAGCCTGCAATATATCTTCAAGCAAAAAGAGTTGAATTTGCGACAGAGGCGATGGCTTGAGTTATTGAAAGATTACGATGTTAACATTCTCTACCATCCAGGGAAAGCTAATGTTGTAGCAGATGCCTTAAGTCGCTGATCTATGGGTAGCTTAGCACATGTAGAGGCTGAGAAAAGACAATTAACTAGAGAGATTCATCAATTGGCTTGTTTGGGGGTTCGGTTAGTAGACTCTGGCAATGGAGGAGTTGTACTCCAAAATACTGCAAAATCATCTCTCATAGCTGAAGTAAAGGAGAGGCAGTACGAGGACCCAGAGTTAGTCAAGTTGAGAGAGCGGGTTCCACAACAGAAGAAGCCATTGTTAGAACTCAAAGGAGATGGGGTTGTCAGATACAGGGGTCGTTTGTGTATTCCAGATATAGTAGGGTTACGAGACAGGATTATGTCAGAGGCACATTATTCATGGTATTCCATTCACCATGGGTCGACGAAGATGTATCATGACATTAAGGATGTTTATTGGTGGAACGATATGAAAAAGAACATTGCAGAGTATGTCGCTCAATGCCCTAGTTGCCAGCAGGTGAAATAGAGCACCAGAAGCCCGAGGGCTAATGCAGACTATAGATATCCCGACATGGAAATGGGAGGCGATAAACATGAACTTTATCACGGGTTTACTTCGTTCTCATCGTAAGTTTGATTCCATATGGGTGATAGTTGACCGGCTCACGAAATCAGCTCATTTCCTTCCGGTCAGATCTACATATACAACAAAGATTATGCAAAGTTATATATTAAAGAGATAGTGCGACTACATGGAGTGCCAATATCTATTATATTTGACCGTGGGGCCCAGTTTACAATACATTTTTGGAGGTCATTTCAGGGACTAGGGTGAATCTCAGCACAGTTTTTCATCCACAACCTGATGGACAAGCCGAGCGCACAATTCAAATGCTCGAGGATATGTTACGAGCATGTGTGCTGGATTTTAAAAGAAGTTGGGATGAACATCTACCTCTTATCGAGTTTGCATATAATAACAGCTACCACTTCAGTTTCCAGATGGCTCCATACGAGGCTTTATATGGGCGTAAGTGCAGATCTCCTATAGGGTGGTTTGATGTTGGAGAATCTGGGTTACATGGGCCAGACCTGGTTCATCAGGCGACTGTTGGCAGCTCAGAGTCGTCAGAAGTCATACTCTGACGTGCGGCAACGAGATTAGAGTTCAGGTTATTGACTGGGTGTTCTTAAAGGTGTCACCTATGAAAGGTGTGATAAGGTTTAGAAAGAAAGGCGAACTTAGCCCACGGTATATTGGACCTTATAGGATCATTCGGAGAGTGGGCCAAGTAGCTTATGAGTTAGAATTGCCCTCGGAATTGGAGTCTGTCCATCCGGTATTTCACGTATCTATGTTACGAAAGTGCATTGGCGATCCTTCCTGAGTGGTGCCCACAGATGATGTACAGATTATAGAGGACTTGTCATACGAGGAAGTTTCGGTTGCCATCCTGGACCGAAAAATCCGCAAGCTACGAAATAAGGAGATAGCGTCCGTGAAGGTTTTATGGAGAAGTAAGAAGGTGGAAAAAATGACGTAGGAAACAGAGGAAGAAATGAAGTCTAAATACCCCCACCAATTTCAAACTGGAGATATGGCCCGGGATCTATGGGATACCTCAGCACAACCCTATTCAGGCCAGTAGGTCATCAGGTAAGCTCTCATTTTGACTCTCAGAATTTACAATGAATAGTTGTGTGAAGCCAAGTGTTGCTATTTATAGATAGTGGTCATGTGTGGCGTGTATAGTATATTTTCTCGCTGCGTACAGGTTGTTTTTAGTCTAGTGTACGGAAGAGACTCCGGATTTTTTTTTCCCTAAAGCATCTGAGAGTAGACATTCGAGGACGAATATTTCTAAGAGGTAAAGGATGTTACATCTCGCGTTTTTCGAACGGTAAAGTTTCATCTTCAGTTAATTGACGTAGACTCGGGGATGAGATTATCTTGAGATTAGAATATTTATGCTATTTATAACAAGCAATAAGTAAGGGCCATGAAGGATAAAGGGTACACGAAATAAAGAAAATGAGTTTCGTTAAAGGTTGTTAAATTTGGATAAAATACGGTCCGGGCTATAATACCCAACACTTATGGACTAGTACCATACAAGATACCATATGACCATGATAGTAAGATATATAAAGTATATTTAAAATAAGTAGAATTTTAAGTAATTTGAAATAATTTTTAATTATGCGGGTAATTGATTAATTACCGGATAACTGGACATTACCTAATTACTTAATAAGTGGATAAGATTAAATATCCTACCCCCATCCCCACGTGGCAGCTAGCCATGTTATAAAGGAATGACTAATAGTCATTCCTTGCTAAGTTGTCAAAGAATTATAATGTCTTTCATTTCCAAGAAATGGCCTAATCAAAGTCTTTCAACTAAAACAAAACATTTAATTTTCTAATGCCTTACAGAAGGAGGAAACGTTATGTACTTCAAAGTCTTTCAACTAAAACAAAACAATTCATTTCTAAGGCATTACAGAAGGAGGAAAACGTTATGCACTCTTAAAAAATAATCTCTTTCAAGCTTCATTCTCAAAGACATTAAGATCAGTAACTACAAGTTTCAACGGTTCCAACAAGATTTAGCAACGTAAAATTTTGTGGTTCTAAGGGAGTACGGTGTACCTCTTTTCCAAAGACATCATACAGATTTTTTCCTACTCCAGGTATGTTAAGGCTAAGACTTCTTTCATTTTGGCATGATCTCGTAACTACACGAGTTTGATAAGAAAGCATGAAGAAAAATTCATATTCCGGAATTTATGTATATTTTGCTAGTCTCGCAAGTTTCTTTCAACGTAGTTAAAAGTGTTTCTTATCTGAATTAGTTAATAACTTTTGCATGATTATCTTATTCTCTACTTTTGTTGTGTACTGATGTATGATTCAGTTATTTTCCTAGTTTCAATGGCACGTTTGAAACATATGTATGATTCAGTTATTTTCCTAGTTTTGTAAGTTACAATATTTTCCTTATCGGGACTTCATATTCAATTGAGTATTTCCTGCTTCCGGTCAAGAGAGCAGAGAATTTATATATACAGTATTAAAGTATTTTCATTACCATCAAACTGAAATCGATGGGCAGGCCCCTATCGGGAGACCTCTGATCAGATGGTAAGTTATACACCGAGCCTGCTGTGACCGAGCGCCTATGAGCGAGCCTAGTTGGTCGAGATACAGATCCTAGTATGGCTGAGCGCCTATGAGCGAGCCTACTACGGCAGAGCAAATTTATATATACCGAGTCTTATAAGGCCGGACAACTATTTTACTTACCATATTGAGAGAGTTGAGTCGTTATCAACATATGAGCATATCTTTAGATTTTCTTTGACCCCCAGTTGCTTTCAGTTATTATGTTATCAGTTCGGTTTCAGCTTTCAGTACATTGCTTTACATACTCAGTACATTATTTTGTACTGGCGTCCCTTTCTGGGGGCGCTGCATTTCATGCGTGCAGGTTCAGACAGACAAACGGGTAGACCTCCTCAGTAGGTGTTGCCCGAGTTCAGCCTTATCGGTAAGCTCCCCATCTTTCGGAGTTGCCGGGTCTAGCAGTTTGGTGTACATCTTGTGCATTTATGTAGATAGGCTATAGGTAGGTCGGGGCCCTGTTCCGATCACAGTACATCTGTCAGTAGAGGCTTGTAGATATATCCTGTCAGTTAGTGCAGTATGCTGAGCTTGTAGGCCTTGTACGTATATTTTGTTGACACGTCAGTTGTAGTAATTATGACGGCCTTGCCGGCCCAGCTTTATGTTGACATTTAGTCAGCGTTAGTCTCTTTTCAGTTTTATATTTTGCATCGTATATTATCTTGTAATGTGGCCACAACCAAATTATGACATTACATGTTCAGAGTCTCTTAGTCGCAAGTGATACGCAAGGATAGGTAAGGCACTGGGTGCCGGTCTCGCCCCTAGGCTCGGGGCATGACAATAATAGCTACGCACGGACTCTCGTCACCTCGTATGTACGTAGCCCCCCCGCAATTATTCAATTATTTCACCTATGGGGATAGTTCCCTCTTACAAGGTTAGAAAGGAGACTTACCTTGCCCCAAAGCTTACTTCCAAATTCAAGAATGCGCTCAAACCCTCAAATCGGAGCCGAACGATCCAAAACTATTCAAATGGGGTAAGAACTAGTCAATATATGCTCAAGAGTTTATATTCTAATATTGAAATAATTTCCCCACCCTAAGTACAAGTTTCCTAAAATTCATCCCCGGGCCCACGTGCCCGGATTTCGGAAATTTTCGAGGAAAGTCGTTACCCATAAATTTAGGATCAAGAATATATGATTTCTACTACATTCCATAACAAATTTCGTGGTTAAATCTCATTTTTATCAAAACCCTAGATTTTACTCTAAACCCATAATTTCCACTAATTTACATGTTGTAATCTACCCATGAACTATGTATTAAACTCTCATTAAGTAGAAATTACTTACCTCACAAAACTAGGTTGAAGTCTCCCCTTTTGAACCTCCAAATCGCCCAAGGATGGAGTGAAATGTGTCAAAAATGACAAACTCCCGTAATAAATGAAGGCCACTGCCTTCAGCGATTTCCGCACCTGCAGTGCGTTGACTGCATCTGTGGTCTCACATCAATGGGAGAATGTCCGCTTCTGCGGAAATGGGTCGGGCTAGCTGGGGCTGTATCTGCGGTTGGCCAACCACAGGTGCGATTATTAAAGCAACTGGAGCTTCAGCTCCTTCTCAAATTTTCAACTTAGCTCGAGCCTCGTCCTTTGACGCTAGGGGTCCCCGAGGCCTCACCCGAACATACCAACAAGTTTGGGATTATAAAACGGACTCGCTCGAACCCTCGAATGCCTGAAACAACATTAAAACTAAGAATCACACCCTAATACCAATTGGATCAAACTTATGAACTTCAAGTTCTTCAATCTACTTCCAATGTGCCGAAACGTACTTATACTACTCGGAATGATACCAAATTTTGCGAGCAAGTCTTAAATGACGTTATGGAACTATTCCCGGTCTCAGAATTCCGTTCGGACCTTGATATCACAAAAACCCGCTCCAAACCAAATTTAAAGAACTTCAAGATCCTTAAGGAATCAACTTTCACTATTAGGAGCCAAAATGCTCCCGGGTTATCCAAACCCCGAACCGGACATACGCCCAAGTCTGAAATCATCATACGAACCTGTTGGAACCTTCACCGGATTCCGAGGTCGTTTACTAAAAATGTTGACTGAAGTCAAACTTGGCCTTTTAAGCCAACCTTAAGTAACCAAGTGTTTTGATTTCAACCCAAACTCTTCCAAATCCCGAACCAACCATCCCCGCGAGGCATAAATCAGTAAAAGCAAGCATGGGAAGTCTTATTTAAGGGAATGGGGTTCTAGAAGGCAAAATGACCAGTCGATTCGTTACATTCTCCATCTCTTAAACAAACGTTCGTCCTCGAACAGGTTTAGATTCATACCTGAAGTGCTAAATAAGTGAGGATATCTGCTCCGCATGTCCTCCTCGGACTCCCAGATCGCCTTCTCAACTGGTTGGCCCTTTTAGTGAACCTTTACCGAGGAAATCCTCTTGGATCTCAACTGGCGATCCTTTCTATCAACAATGGCAATTGGCTCCTCCTCATAACCCAAGCTCTCATCTAGCTGAATAGTGCTGAAGTCTAACACATGTGACAAGTCGGCGTGGTACCTCCGGAGCATAAACATGTGAAAAACCGAATGAACTTCTGATAAGCTGGGGGGTAAAGCAAGCTCATAGGAAACCTCCCCAACTCGTCTCAACACCTCAAATGGGCCTATAAACCTGGTTCTCAACTTGCCCTTCTTTCCGAATCTCATAATACCTTTCCATCGGTGAGACTTTCAAGAGAACCTTCTCGCCGACCATGAATGATACATCCCACGCCTGCTGATCCAGGTAACTCTTCTGTTTGGACTATCCTATGCGAAGTCGCTTCTGGATCAACTTTACCTTTTCCAAGGCATCTTACACCAAATCTGTACCATTTAACTTAGCCTCACCAGGTTCAAACCACCTGATAGGAGAACAACATCGCCGACCATATGAAGCCTCAAATGGAGCCATCTCGATACTGGACTGATAACTGTTGTTGTAAGCAAACTCGGCCAAAGGCAAGAACTGATCCCACTGCCCCCAAAGTCAATCACACATGCTCTAAGCATGTCCTCCAGAATCTGAACTATCCGCTCCGATTGCCCGTCAGTCTGCGGGTGAAATGCTGTGCTGAGCTCTACACGGGTCCCCAACTCACTCTGCACGGCTCTCCAGAAATGAGAAGTGAACTTAGACCTATGTCTGATATGATAGAAATAGGCACACCGTGCAACCGAACTATCTCGCGAATATAAATCTGGGCCAGCCTCTCTGAAGTATAGGTAGTCACCACCGGAATGAAGTGTGCCGACTTGATCAACCTGTGGACAATGACCCAAACTGCATCAAACTTCCGCAAGGTCCATAGCGACTAAACTACGAAGTCCATAGTGATGCGCTCCCATTTCCACTCAGGTATAGGCATCTGCAAAAGTAGGCCACCTAGCCTCTGGTGCTCATACTTAACCTGCTGGCAATTCAAGCACCTAGCCACATATTCAACTATGTCTTTCTTCATCCGCCACCACCAATAATGCTGCCTCAGGTCACGATACATCTTCGTAGCACATGGATGAATAGAATACCATGAACTGTGTGCCTCCTCTAGGATCCTCTCCCTCATGCCATCGACATTAGGAACACATAGACGGCCCTAGAGTCACAGAACACCATCATCGCTGATAGAAACCTCCTTGGCACCACCCTGTAGTACTGTCTCTCTGAGAACTGCCAAATGCGGATCATCAAACTACCGAGTCTTGGTCTGCTCCAATAGTGAAGACTGGGCAACAACACACGTAAGAACTCGACTGGGCTCTGAAATATCCAGCCTCACAAGTCTGTTAGCC
>NW_017680261.1:13296-14065 GCF_001879085.1 Nicotiana attenuata | reverse complement strand
GGTAAAAATTCCTTTATTTTTTTACTAGAAGGCCGAGAGCTAACTATGAAGATACTACATGAGAGAGAAAAATCAGGAGGGTAAATGAAGTTACAATCACGAGTAATGAAAGATTATAAGGAGTGTAATTTCTGGTTTTATTTGTTATAATGTCTTTCTCTCTTTCCTCTTTTGAATGAAATTGTAAATAAAAAAAAGTTAACTTTAAGCTTCCTGTTTTAATTTAGGAGTAGTTTAGTTCATATGTACTATATAACTTCAAGAATTTTTGTCTTTCTTGCATTTCCGTTGTTTAGTCTATAAGCTTCCTCGCTAATTTGCATGTGTAACATATATGAAAGGTCTTATTTTTCCGTAAAAATTACACGGAGCGCCCTGTCGCCCCTTTTTAACCTGTAGCCGTTTTATTTTTCTGTTTGCACCCGTACCCGTTTTTTTGTTAAAAGCCTTTTAAAAAGACTATTTTGCCCTTCTTTATTAAAAGACTACTTTCTCTCCAAGTATACACTAGTCCTCTACCGTCTCTGCCTCTCTCTCCCGTTATGGTGGTTTATTTTGTTGTCATTTCTGTTGTCCGGGTTATTTTCAGGGTTGTAATCCGGATATTGTCTTGTGATCCAAACCCTTCTATCCTTTCACTTTGCTTTGTTTGTCTAGTCGTAGTGCTTGAGTAGTGCTGTCTAGGTTTATTCAAAGTTTGTAACTCTAGTCTAGTTTGTTTGTTTTGTTGTTTAAACCCTTTCACCGTCAGTCTAATGCAATTCTCTGT
>NW_017680261.1:5899-10151 GCF_001879085.1 Nicotiana attenuata | reverse complement strand
GCACAAGTAGTAATAGAGAAAGAAAGGGTTTTGAGTGTGTAAGTGTGTGTTCTGAACTCAATTGTTCGTGTCCTTTTCTAATGAAAACATTGGGGTATTTATAGCTTTAAAAACGAGTAGAGAATAAGGTAACACATAAGGTTTTATCACAGACATGGAAATAATCACAATCAGAATCAATCAACACAAGTACTTCCCTTTAATCAAGGGATTACTGCTCAAACGGATACTAACAGGGTTAATTAAGGAAAGAAATCAGTTTGAGACAGATTGATTCTTGCCATATAAGGGGGTAGTAAAAGTGTAAGGTAAATAATTGAGTCTAAGTACAAAATATACTTAATTTTGGGAAAGGATTCAAGGTAAAACATAACAGTAATTAAAGGAAGGGAATCAATCAATTTAAACAAATGAGTAAAATTTAGGGTTTATAAGAAAACCTTGCAATTAAACCGTCACTTAAGGAAAGCAAGATCAATCAAGAAGTGGTCACGATTCTGCACTTCAACATATAAATAGCAAGGAATGAACAGGCGTATTAGACATGCAGGGTCAAATATATTGACAAAGAAGCAACACAAACATATAGTAGTAGCAGGAGTAGGCTATGATTCGGTAGTAAAAGAAACCTACTCGGAGCACAGTAGTCAACAAAGTCAACTGGTCACATAGAATCAGAAGTGAAGAAATCATAGTAACAGGTAAAGGAGATCAACACACAGAAATAAGAAAAGTCTTTAAACTCATAGCCATAAGTGAAGAAAACATTTATAAGGAATTAGGGTTTTGGCAGAGCTGAGTTGAAAAGGTAAGAACTCAGAATCAGATAAGTCAAAGAAGAAAGAAAAAAAAAAGATTCAAATACAAAGAACTTAATCGAACCAAACATGCGTATAAAATAAACAAAGAGAGAGTTTCAGAAACCCAGATAGAACCAAAACACTTAGGTTTTTTAACACGATGAACCAGGTAGCAGAAAACACGGACAAACTGTTTAAACATAGTAAAATCATGAAACACACTGAAAATCGGAGAAAAGTTTAGAAAACCCTAATTTGAAAATGAAGAGTTATTTTGAAAGAAAATAGAAGAACCTTTGAGAAAACACTAAGAATTTCATAACATGCATAGATCTAAGACAGATCTGAAAGAAAAATCGGAAAGCTCTTAAAGCTAGGGTTTCAGAGAATCCAGAAAAGTGAGAAAAACTTCGAAAGATCACCGATCTAGCCGGAAAAGCCATGGATCCGACTTGAACGGTCATGGGTGGCCGAAAAAAGACCAGGGATAGAGGTTGAGCATGGACTGGACCAGGTCTCTTCGAGATCTGTCCATGGGATCACTAAAATAGTTAACCAGTAGACATAGGAGACGAGTACACGCCTCAAACCGCCATGGGAGTCCATGGATTAGGTGGGGATTGAAGGGAATTAGGGTAGATTTGGGCGACGGCGGCTAGGGTTTAGGTGATGTTGCAGAGAGAGTTTGAGAGGAAGGGATTCAAGGGCGGCAGTTGGTGAGAAATGATTTAGGGTAAGGGATCGTTTAGGGGTTAAAAATGGTGAGGGGCAATGGTGGTCGTTAATCTGAATGATCAACGGCCTAGATTAAAAGGGGTAGGTGGGGATCCGGGTTTGGGTAGGATTTAATTGAGTAAGGGTCGGGTTTAAATTAAAATTGGGCTGGGGAATTGGGGTTCAATTTAGGCTAAAATCGAAATACAAATGGGCTGTTATTTAAATAGCCAATTTTCCCCTTTTTAAATTATAAGAAATAGTAAATGGCTTCTGAAGATTAATTTAAAAAAGCTAAAATGATTTATAACATATAATTAACAAATTAAAAATATAGGTCCCCATTTTATAAACATAAACCTAATTAAACCTTGAAAGGGCTAATATTGTAATTATATGCAATTTAGCTTTAAAAATACTAAATAAAATTGTAAAAATATGTAAGAATTACCTCAGCCATATTTTGGCATAAATATGAGAATCCAATAGATGAATTACCAAAGTAATAATTTTGAAAATAATTATTGGGGATTTTATGGATGAAAAAGGGAAATAAATCAATTTAAAAAACCCTTAAAAATTATGGAAAAAATAATAAAAATGCTTGGACATGCTTATATATGCATATATATGCTATTTTGAAAGTATTTTTGCATATTGAAAATACATAGAAAAAAATGGGGTATCAACAATTATGAGTTTGGAGATTGGTTTAATTGTAAGGGTTACTGGAAGGGGAACCACGATTTGAAGAGTTTAATTGCAAGTTTCTTGACTCCTGCACAACGGGATAAGCTTAATAATGGTACATTTAGATATATTATGGCTATGGAGAATTTCAAATGCAGCATGAAGTTGGTTCATTGTTTGTGTCTTTCTCGAATATTCACCAATGATCGAGACTCCATTAGTTTCAAGATTTTTGTCCATGATGTTTTCTTCACCCTTGAAGATTTTCACATTATGTGCGGTTTGCGGATCACAACACATAATGTTGAAAAACCAATTAATCGAGAGAGCAATATTTTGAAGCGCTATTTTGGTAAGTCTAAGGGTGTGACCTTGAAAGATATTTGAGATTTTATGACTCAGAATGCAATTCCAAAGAATGCTGTGAATTTCAGACACGTACGCAAGAGTGATGACGATGATGTGAAGCTTATGGAAATTCTTGTTGTGGAGTCTATTTTGTTTGGAAAAATGACTGAATCATCTGTGCTGGAGGAGTATGCAGCTATTGTTGAAGATGATAAGGCTTGTGCTGAATATCCTTGGGGTAACGTGTGTTATGAGAAGCTCATTTACTCACTGAAACATGCATTGGACAAGCAGAACAAATTTCATTCAACTGAGTATAAACTTGGTGGATTTCCATTTCCGTTATGTGCTTGGTTCTATGAGCGCTTCCCGGATCTTCGGGAAAGGTATTTAAGAGAGGATGAGTACCTTGATACCCCTCAGGTTCCCAGGATGTTACGTTATGTATGTGTTGGAGAGCCTAAATATAACGAACTTTATGCATATTACTTCAGTAATCATGCTGTAAGTTAATTTTTTTTATTTTTGTCTTTGTGTTAATATGTTGACGTATTAGTTTTTTTTTCTTCTCATAATATACTTTTTTGTATTAAACTAAGATATCGCACGTTTAGGGTATTGGATATAATTCCTACAAAAGAGGAATTGAATTCAATGCCTTTAATTGGACAATTACCATGCAACCGGATTCATTCAAAGGTACTTAATGCGGTTCCTTCAACTGGTGAATCACCATGCAGTCTGAGTCGATCAAATGAAGCAAATTGAACTCCTGTTATTGGCGAATCACCACGTAGTCGGAGTCGATCAAAAGAAGCGAATCGAACTCCTGTTATTGGTGAATCGTTTCGTACCCAGAGTTGTTTTAACCGTTCTACAATGGCGTTTGACAATGAATTAGTCGACACAATATGTTCTATAAGTTTTGAGCTGAAGTTTTTTGGTTGTTTTTGTAAAACCACAGCATGTTTTTGAGCTGAAGTTTTATTCTGTTTGTGATGAACTTCAGCATTACAATAGCTGAAGCTGTGTTCTGTATTTGTTGAACTTCAACATTCTTTTATATCTGAATTTTTGTTCTGTGTCTCTATATTAGAGGGTAACGATGGAGGTTCAAAGGCATGCAGAAAAAGAAAGAAGCACAATCGTGAAAGAAGTTTTTGATCAGTTTAAACGGGATGAGCGATCTGCTATTGTGGATGCGGTTTTTGAAAAAGTGAAGGTAAGCTAATTTATAGAGAAGTCTTTTTTTTTTCCTGCTAATGTTATTCAGATTAATCATTGTTAGTAATTTTTTTTCTAGGAATATTTTGATGAGAAGTTTGAAAAGTTGTTTAAGATTGTCGACAAATCAAACGGAATGGACGATGGCAATTTTGATTTGAGGAACTATCGACAATATGATAGGATGAACGACTCTTTCGAACATGTATCGGATATTAATGTTGTTCATGATGCATCGCATAAAGTCGCAGCTGAAAATGCTACATGTGAGGAAGCGGCTTTTGAAGCGATCAACATATTCAAGAACAAGTTGAAGAGGAACGTTCCAGTGTTGATAGACTGAGCAGAGATGGAAATGATGAACAGTTATCAACTGAGAATGTTGGAAGCAAGCAAGGTGCAGATGATCAAGTTGTTGTTACTGAAGAACATGCTGCTCATGATGCATCGCATAAAGTCGCAGATGAAAATGCTAC
>NW_017680261.1:4075-5579 GCF_001879085.1 Nicotiana attenuata | reverse complement strand
CAGGAAAGTTTTACTACTATATGTATAAATTTTTTCTATATATATATATATGTATATGTGTGTGTGTGTGTGTGTGTGTGTGTGTGTGTCATTGATCCATCCTCCCTCTTTATGTATATGCAGAGGAAGTTGAGACAACTAAAAAACTCTCTGATGATGCTCAATTGAATGAAGATAGAGTTGAGAAAAACCTTCTAGAGAATACTCCAATGCTCCTCGACGTTGTTGCACAATTGAATGAAACTGGAACTACTGATATCGATAAAGGGATGCAGCCTGGGGAAACCACAGCGGAAGACAAACGTCAAGGTATTCTTTATATTTTTGAATGATCCAAGTATATTTTTTACAGTTTGAAATTTTACTTACTTTATTTTTTTAATGTTTTTGAATGATTATTCGGAAAGACTCAATGCAGCTCAAAAGGAATTTGGTGAGTTTATTCAGCTATATCAAAAAGGAGAAATACATCTATTCACACCTGCTGGCATACAGACAGGTGTGAAGTGTGTTTGAATTATTTTATAAAATTTAGTCAGTATTATTTTACTTTTTTTTGCATGAAGATATAGGCGTATCTGAAGGTAAAGGTAGTGGATCTGTTGGAATGCAAACACTATCTGTGTCTCAATACTTAGACCAGGTAGTTATTTTCTGCAATTCGATTACAAGGTATTTTTTGTCTGATGTGTTTTTGTATCAGTTGTATTTATGTTTATATTTTCCTTGCTTTTGCAGATCTCATCTAATGCATCGCAACTTCTTCCAAATCCTAAGAGAAGGAAGATTTCCAGTTCTGCTATGTGTGACACCAGTGATATCGCCAAATTCAATAAATGTTCATTTTCGCTGGGTAGTACATAAGGGACTGGCTCAGAAGGTAATTCTGCTGCCTTTGTTGTTGGTATAGAGAGAGAAGAAGGTCGTGAACAGGAGGGGTTGGTCAAGTATCTGCCACGATGGCTGTGGATTTTTCCCATGCTGCTGAAGAGCAGCAGTTATTTGTGACGAAACAGCAGAAAGAGCAAGCAAAAATAAAACCAGATCAAAAAGGGAAAAGGATTCGTATGGAGAGTATTTGGTTGAGATCTCCTTAAGTAATTCATAAACAAAAGCGAAGGGGGCAAGATTGGAAAGTAGGAAAGACTACACGAAGGTGTCCCTTCCGTTATGTTAATCAAGACAGTGGATTGATACAAAGATTTACAGAGTGGTTGGAGATGGATGCCAGTGAATATGATTCCAATCCATTCAGATTAGCTAGAGTTGATATTCCAAAATCATTCTTCACCGAGCTTATGGATCCTAACTTTGATCTTGCGGATGAAGTAAATTATTAAGTTTGTTTTTTGAATTGGTTTTCAACTGTATTTCCCAAAACTTCAGCTTATTTTTTATAGTAAAGTTTTTGTACTGTAATTTGGAAAACTTCAGCTTTATTCATAGTAAACTGCTGAAGTTTTTTAGCTTATTTGCTAAAACTTCAGCCTAACCGTGCTGAAGT
>NW_017680261.1:0-399 GCF_001879085.1 Nicotiana attenuata | reverse complement strand
CATATGAAAATGCTACACGTGAGGAAGCGGCTCTTGAAGGCGATGAACATGTTCAACAACAAGTTGGAGAGGAACATTCCAGTGTTGATAGACTGAGTAAAGATGGAAATGCTGAAGATTTATCTACTGAGAAAGGTGCAGATGATCAAGTTGTTGATACTGGAAAACATGCACCTGTTGGTACTTTAGAACTGACATCGAGTGATGTGTGTAGCACTCTTGGGAAAGAAATCGGTTTGCAGACACGCTAGCTATTTGCAAGGAAATTCTAGGTGTGAGTACACAGGAAATTTTCACTATATGTATAAATTTTTTCTATATATATATATATGTATATGTGTGTGTGTGTGTGTGTGTGTGTGTGTGTGTCATTGATCCATCCTCCCTCTTTATGTATAT
>NW_017680260.1:9699-14066 GCF_001879085.1 Nicotiana attenuata | reverse complement strand
CTCTGACAAGCTTGTCACAATAGTGTCACGCCCCAAACCGAGGGACATGACCGGCACCCGACCGGGTAGCCCCAGTCAAGCGGACCTGGGTGCCTTTCCTATCCCATGTGTTACCCCGTATTTTCATTGCTCATTAATCAAGGAATTAGCCATTTATAATTAAAACGCCTTTTTACAAAACATACATGGTTACTTAATGAGGTTTACAACTTACATCTCCCAACATACAAAATACATATTTACATAAGTTCATAACCCACATTTACTGTGTACGGAGCCTCTAAGGATACAAAGGATAATACAACACTTGCCGTTAACAAGGCTCCGGCTATACCTTACACAAATACCCCAAACATGACTCCGGAATAAAAGCGGCATGAGCCACGCAGGGCCCCGAGAGGAAAGGGGCTCACCAATACAGCTGACGGAAAGTGAAGGGGAGCTACGGTCGGTGGACTGGAGTACCTGCTATGGATCCACCTACAATCATAACACGAATGTAGCGCCCCCGGCAAAAGGGACGTCAGTACATTTGAATTGTACTGGTATGTATGAACAAACTTTGCCATAAGCAAACTCAAACCATACACAAGTAACAAGTAGTAATGGAATCAACAATCAAATCTCTTTTTTCAAGGTTTTTCCTTCATTCCCGAACCAAATATTTACTTATTTATGTTAAACAATCTTCCCACGAACCTAATTTGTACATGCATGTATACATAATAGTATTACACCCAAGAATCATACCTTAATACCCCATCTCATACCCCAAACTCTAAATTAAAGCCTAATGTATAGAATCTTACCTCTTCGATGAAGAACTTATGATTGGGCTCTTTGATTCTTGAAGGTTGATGCAAGGTTTGGATGATTATGAAACTAGACCTCTCCTTTCTCTCTCTATATGTTCTCATCTCTCTCTAAAATCAGTAAGAACGGACCCCAAATATAAAAATATGAAAATTAACCCTCCGAAGTCGGGTTTGCTATCGCAAAATGGACTGCAAAACAAGAATGATGGCCGCATAATGCATCGAAAAATCGGCGCCTAAAATTGGGCTACACTGGCCCAGTTTGCGACAGAAATGCGACCGCAAAGTCAGAAATGCGACGGGTTTTGTGATCGCAAATTTGACACAGGATCGCATTTTCCAGCCTTTGGTAATTTGATCATAACATTGCGTAGGAATGTCCTAATGTCGAACGGTTTGAAGCATTGGAAACTAGACTCGAAGACCTTTCAATTGATAGGTTATTCATCACATAAAACCTTATACCTATTTAGATAAGCTCGTTCAAAGTATGGACTAGTGCAAGCTCATTTGGAATTTTAGCCTATTATGAACTTTTCAAATTTTTCTTAGACTTAGGCCTTTTCTTGGACCCCAAATTACTTTACGTAAGACTTATACACATATTTACCAAATCCAATTGATGTATACCATGTTAATAGCACATAAAAATATTATAATAAGCCTACATGGCACCACAAGATCCTAGGTTACTTAGCGAAATTTTCCGGGGCCTTACATTCTCCCCCCCCCCCCAAGATCAATCATCCTCGAATGAGGATTAGAGTCCTACTTAAACGCTTAATATAATAAATCTCTCTTCTCCCCTACCTGAACACCCTCAATTTTGACTAACTCCTAAGTTTTTCAGAAATTTCGGCAGAGTCTCCTTTGTAACTAGGCCTATCTACCTGCCAGAGAATCACCAAAATCATCCTAAAAACACATCCACAACTCGACAAAACACTATAATGTATATATGAATGACAAGAACCTCAGCATTACAAACACTACTCTATCACGATGATACCTGGGCATGGACTGCACATTTTTAAATCATATCACCTAGAAGGTACCTTTCAAATCAAAACCAACTGCTATGCAATCAAGAGAAAATATTTTATTTCCACAACACTCTCGGCCATTAATGGCCTCTTATATCTACAGACTTTGCCAGAACACATTCACGGGAGCAATTTCGACCCCTAAACTTACTTAACAAGGATAACAAGTCGATATCTCGCATAAGCTAACTATCCACTAAGTTCACCTTCAATAATTTCCACCGGAATGATACACAATTGATCTCCACATACTTTCTTAGACATAGACATGTGAATCCACAAAATATATGGCGAACAACTATGGGGACACTTCATACTCCTAGTGCGGCCTAATGTGGAATACACTTATGCAACCTTTATTATCAACTCACATAACATCTTCAGGGGAAAATATTGAGAATAGCCTGCTTGCCCTCCAAACTCTAAATCTCTAGGCGAACACTCACACTAAACCCTTGATGACCTTCAACAATTACTCTAAGATGTGCTGTCATAAATTGACCATAAAATTACCTATCAAATATATGTGTGATCACACTGTGAAGCTTCATCTTTGACTCGTATGAACTTACAATACCCAATGGATCTAATACAATGAGGAACAACAGAGTTCAAGATCAGGCTGGAGTTATTCAGGAATCCATTAATACGCTGAGTACAGTACTTTCTGAGGTTATATGCTAAGGGACACGAAAGTTACAACTAACAACGCTGACATGGTTAATCACTATGACAACGTCAATTATTACACAAATGAGGCATATGGGTAAGTAGTACATTGGCAATAGGAATCATTAAGGAGGAATATTCAAGTACATGACCCAGTCGTTTCCTAGGGTGAAAGGAAAATCAATTCATGCTCTGGTACCTTGAATGCGATATGGGATTCAAAATACATGAAGTGGAATTACACTCCCGACGTTAGCTGACACAAGGAATCTATGCCGTAAGCCCGTGAGGATGAAAATGAAGTTAAAACACTTATGAGATTATCATAACTCAAACAGCTTAACCCTCCCTGACAATTGACCCTATATGAGAGAACTAAAGGTATGACAACTTGTCTTCCAAATCAATATGCTCATGATATGTGCAAAAATCTGAAGGCATCTAATCTCACCCCTTTCACGAGTAAAACCACATAGCTCGGACATCTAACTGTTGGGATGAAATTATGTACTGGTTAGAGGCATTCTAATGGTTAACATGATGCTCCGGGGAGACAGACAAATGGCACTCCTATTCACCCAAGGAGGTGTAATACCAAGGGTAGCAAAATTCCCCTCTCATGACAATGATATAGTCAATTATTCTAGAAGCCGAGTGAGAAGAAAGTCACGTAACCCATCCATTCCAACCCATTTAAGACTTTGGAAAAAGGGGACGCACTTTGGTTTGAAATCAGGGCAATTTCAGCCTGAGCTTAAAGGAAAATCATTTCTTTTGAAACCCATGAGACAAGCCCTCGTAGCCTTAGAAGATCGATAACAATGGCAAGAAAGTACTTAAAACCATTACAAGTTGGTATAAAACAAGACCTCAAAGTGCCCACATGGATAAGTTCGATAGAATGAGACGTCTTAATGCATTTATCGAGGAGAAGTAACCTGGGTTATCTAGTCACATGGATAAGCAGAGCAGGTAAATGGTTGTTAGAAGAACATCTACAAAGAATACCAGCAATATTTATTTATTCCAACTAAAGGAATATGTCCCCTTCCTTAATGTTACAAGACTTCCTCTTTGATGCCATGAAACGTAAATGAATTTTACAATGAGAGTTATCAGATGGAATAGATAGTAGTGTAGCAAAACTAATGAGCACCATTTTGAACCAACAAGCTTAAACTAAGTTGAAGATATTAGAAGTCCATAGTAAAGGGGGATTTACCCACTTTCAGTGTCCTTTTAGAAAAGGGGTACTTGTAGAGTATAAAAATGAGGTGAATTGAATCGAATCGCATATTTGGATGACTAGTCAAGACATTGAGATAATATCGCGTTGAAGATTACGGGTAAACAACACACCATGCAAGACAAATGAAAAGAAAGTAAAAGAGCCTTATGGAAGTAACCTTTACATTGTATCCACTAGGAAGGGTGGTAATATAAAGCGATTACGAGAAGCCACATTTTCTGAAAGAAGATCTCTGTATGAAGTCATGTGATGTATAGCTCTAGAATTCAAAATAATCCAATTATGTTTAGCAACTCAACTTCATAATGAAGCACTACAACACACGTTTACACAACCTGCTATTACAGGCCATATTGGGAGATGCTATAAGACTTGACCGATAGAAAGGCTTTGACATATGAATGTGTTACTAGGTGTATTTCTCCTTGGCCAACCCGAAACCAATAGGCGAGACTGAGACTGATAAGCAGATCGTTGGACTAGCACAAGTGTAGATAATCCATTATCGGAAAGAGATCATTCAATTTCAGTAATTGCGACACGCTATCAACCCTTGATGAACTTGAAGTGATATGGGAACCCAATGAGATA
>NW_017680260.1:4205-6741 GCF_001879085.1 Nicotiana attenuata | reverse complement strand
TTTGGTGCAGAGGTTTGTGGATGTGTTTTGTATGCTTTGGGGAGGTGCTGGGTTCTTTCTATTCTGCTGGTTGATGTCAGGGACATTCAGGGTGAGTGTCAAGTTTGACAAATTGCGAACCTGCTCAAGTTCTCCTTGCAGTCCAGTATCTTTCGTTCAAGTCTCAAGACTAGATCATTTTGGGCCGGAGTACTACGACCATATGAGGTTTCTGCGTTCTCAGTATTTTCCTTTCGGATACCACTTAAGTCGTCCATTTTTGCTTTTCCTCTACCTTTTGTATTCCTTAGAGGAGGGGGAGGTGGAGGGCCTCTAGATCTGGTATGATACGATGATGAGGCATGTATGAGTGAACCAACCTAAGGGAGATGGGAATAATCAAAAAATAAGGAAAAACAAAAAAGGTAACAAGTCAGTGAAGATTTTGAAATGTTTGCAGTATTCAAACACATATTGCGGAAATGTAAATTCGCGTCATAATTTGGGGAGCCTCATTGTGCCCAAGGTAGTTCTAGCGACAAATAGATTCGGAGAACTTTAAATGCAAACAAATGCTTCATTTCATAATATGAAAATAGACGGATCCCAAAATGATACTAAGATAAAAAATAAGTCACTACTGGCACTTGGCCTTATTAAGCAAATAAATCTAGCCTATTTTGTCCCAGAAGGACCTTCCCCAGATTCGATCTTCCTGACCCCATCATCTTTAAAAACCCTTTGCCAGTACGGTTTTCTAGTACCAATAGCCCGGGAATATCCCAAATCAACTCCGCAAGCCCTCCAATTTCTTCTAGAAGCGGTGTCATTTCTATGTCACCGAAACGGAACACGACCCTTTCGCTGTACCAAAACAAAGTGGCAGCCTCGATCAACTTGTTTTTAGGCTCAATGTCTAGAAGGGAAGGCAAGTTACCCAGGTACTTTCTTACTTGTTTCTTGTCACTAGAGGAAAGGTCCTCCCACCAATCTAGCACAATGGCGGGATGTTGCTAACCATACCTAATCTGGGGACCTCGTGCCTCATTTTCTGCAAAACAAAAGGGTTAGGACATTCTCCCCCACCAGACGCGACTATTTATACATTCATGAACAACATATCGGCATTTGGTTCTCGAAATTAATGCACAGAACATGGTTGTATCCGTTGGGATTATGGAAACCCCGGTGGACTTTGGATAAGGCTCGTCGTAAAGGATCATTATGTGGACAACATAATATATCCGACTAGGTTTTACCATGATGCATGCACAATTTTGACCAGTGTAAGGTTACTATGGGGTTTTAGACTGGTACCCTTAAGGGGACAACTTGAGGGGGAAAGGCACGAAACTGTCGACTGCACCGCTGATCGACTAGTTATACCGCAAAAAAGCCTTTCCGAATTTAAGGGTAATAAGTAGGAAGAACGCAACCACTCATCAAGCGTTGCTATAGGATTTGATACGCACGAGTGGAATATGATGTAGAGCATGATTTATTCAGCAATTAATAACATGTAGTCAAGTATTTGCACGTACAAAAATAAATGCGATATTTAAATAATTGAAAGTCAGTTACGGAAAAGAAAACAAAGAGACAAGTCAATTTCAGGAATAAGGAATCATAAATTCTTAAAAGAAAATAGAAAGTTAAGTTCAAATAAGAGGAAAGGGTACGGGATAAAGCATGCTTGGACTAATTCATAAAAATAAGTTTGTTATGGTAAGAGCCTAAAGGTATCCCCAGCAGAGTCGCCATGCTGTCGCGCCCCCTTTTTTCTCCCTCTTTAACGGGGAAGTTCGGGTTTCGATAAATCAGACTTTGCCCCCGACTTCGATAAATCAGTAGGCATGTTAAATAGGATCTCTCACACATTGTCCTAATTCAATACTGTATAACGCCTGCTCACCTAGATATCATGTTCTAGGATTTTCTCTTAAGTATTGAATGTTGTTTGAAGACGTGGACTTACTTGTTATGTTTGAGGAGGTAACTATGAGCCTATAACTAGTTTCTTTAAATGCAGTCCTAACTATTCTTGATTGACGCCTAGATTTTTATCCTTTAAAACCTTAGGAAAGTCTAGAACTTTCCAAGGAATAGAGGTCCTAAAATACCTCCAGGGCCACGAGGAAGGGACGGGTAGTGTACACATAGGACATTGTCAAGGTTACTAGAACGCTTTAGGCTATAACCAAGGGGAGGGAATTGGGTAGAAAGGGATATGATGACCACGCGTTAATGTCACGTGTAGCCCCTCATTGAGAAGTGTTTACCGGGCATTGCTTGGGGTGATCCTATAGGCTAACCAATCTAGGACCCCTCCTTCCCAAATTCCCTTTGCATAAACTTTACCTTTCTATATGTACGCAATCTGTTCAAGTCTTTCCTTTATTTGAGTCATATAATGTCCAAGACCTGCCCCCTTATTTGCAAATATGTGTTTAAATTGTATACTGTTCAAAGGACTAATTAGTAAGTATAAGTTCGGCCAGGACCCACCGTTGTGGACCGAGAGGGCTGCCTAACATCTTCCCCTCAAGGTTATTTCGAG
>NW_017680260.1:0-442 GCF_001879085.1 Nicotiana attenuata | reverse complement strand
AAATCGCCCCACGGCGGCGGCGAGTCTCCAAACTAAACCAAATCTTGACCATATAATCCTCGTTGCCCCCTCATCTTAAATCCACCATCACATCTCCCAAAATCCCCACCAAATCCGGCCAGTGTTAGATAAAATTAGGACTCCTTATATACGAGTTTGGGGGTCTTGGGCCGAAATAACCTTGTCTCGGGCGAAGTTGGACAAAAATCACGCCACCAGCATCCAGGCCAGCGCTAGGCGCCGTCCCTGGCGCTGTTAAATTGTACCTTCTGTCTGGGGCGCCACGGTAGCGTGGGGCGCTGCCTGGGGTGCTGAAAATGCCTACTTCCCTTTTTTCATCCGTTTTGGCTCTAATCTGGCACATTTTCGCCCTCAATTGCTCCCTGATCATTCCAACACAATAAAAACCACCTACAAATTAATATAAACTCAACTATTACTT
>NW_017680259.1:1731-14067 GCF_001879085.1 Nicotiana attenuata | reverse complement strand
CTACCGCAGTTTGATTGGGTTGATGTTTCTGACTGTTGCTCGTGTGGTGATTGGCTGTGAAATTACTTTCGGAATTTTGAGGGTCCTCCTCAAAATTCTGCCCGCAGTCCAATTTGGGGGGGGGGGGGGGGGGGGGGAAATGAAAATTTTATCGAATTGACCGAAGCCATAGGGCTGCCTACGTATCCCCTCCTTAAACGGGAATCAGGTCAGGGCGGTAGTTCAATTTACATCAAAATAGGGGAAACATAAAGATTACACCATGGTAACGCTTGACTGCATCTGAATTAATCGATTTTGGCCAAACTTCTCCGTCCATTTCTGCAAGTGTGAGGACCTCCTCTGTCAAAAACCCGGTGAACCCATGTATGGGGCCTTGCCAGTTGGGAGAGAATTTCCCTTTGGCTTCATCTTGATGCGGAAAATTTTTCTTTAACACCAGCTGTCCCGGTGTGAACTGTGGTTAGTTGACAGTCTTTGTTGAGCTCTGGACATTCCTGTGGTCTGATAGAGTTGACCGTGTCGCAAACTGCATCATCTCTTTCCGTCTATAAAGCTAGTTTGCTCATAACGACATCTTCACCACTCTTTGTCATTGAGCTCAGCTTCCTGTATGAATTCATGTAGGGAAGAAATTTCTACCTGTCACAGCGGGAATGACGTTCCTCTGTGTACCAATAAACCAACATGTGGGAGTTGCCCCCGGTTGAATGTGCGGACTGTGGTGCGATACCCGCAAATAGAGCAAATGAATAACTTCTTCGTGGCCACTTGTTTAATGCTTCTCTCTACTCATTTTCCTCAATATCTCTTTGATATTCTTGTTTGGTCTGACTTAACGCCCATTCATTTGAGACCTGTAGTTGTGGAATTCTTTGTGTCTGATCTTAAAGGTTTCGCACACATGGCTTTCTCAAGATCGCTGGCCAGAATGGGAGCCATTATAATGATGATTGACTCTGGAATCCTGAATCGACAAAATAACGCGGTCGCGGACAAAGTCCTGCCACGACTTTCTTATTTAACAAAGCTTTGTAAGATGCTGCTTCGACCAATTTGGTGAAATAGTCCCAAATGCCACTAGGATAAACCTGTGTCCCGTTGGAAAGCGGCAGGCTCGATTGGTCCAGATGACGTCTATTCCCCAGGCCGGGGGACGGCCCATAGTGAGCTTGTTGTGCCTGAGCTCGCTTGGAGGTACCTTTATCATGTTAGCATGTATCTGGCAGCGATGGTATTTTGGACATACTGGATTGCAGTCTGTTTCCAATAGTCATCCAAAAAGTAACCCAGCCCGGAGTCATATCTTTGCTAAGACAAAAACCGTTCATATGCAGACCACAGTCCCCGCATGAATTCCTCTAAGCAAGCTTGGAGCTTCCTTTGCGTCAACACTCTTAATAAGTCACAAATCAGGAGTGCTCTCCTAACCAAGAATTCTCCGCTGTGAAAGAAGGTTGTTGGACAATCTCCGAATGGTACATTTCTGAGTATTGAACTGGCAAGCTCGCGGGTACTCTCCTTTTTGCCAAATAATTCCTTGAATATCATAAAACCAAGGCTTTGCGTATTGCTTCCCTTCAACATGGGCACAGTAAGGCTGGCTATTATGAATTTTCACTCGAATGGGATCAATGAAATTCTTATCTGGATGCTGTAATTCATGGATGATAGGGTAGCCATGCATCGCGACTCATTCTGGATTCCTGGAACCATGTTGGAATTCCCGTCTTCCGTGAAACCTCTTTCTCAATTCCTGACATGAGCAGATACGGGAGTGATCTGGAAATTCTTGGTTGCCCATTATCTCTGTACCTGTGTAATAATTAAATCTGATCTGCCGATCCACAGCAGCTCTTGCACGTTCATGTCAAATGGCCATGTTTGAGCCTGAAGATGCAAGGTTCGAGTATCAGCCATATTGTTGGTGCAGGGGAACCTGAGTTTAGCGGAACTGGAAATGCTGATCGTTTTTCTGATACCAGACCCGCTCCCTATGCAACTCCTTTGAAGTTTGCCTGCTCCAATCGAAAAACATTCTCAATTTGTCATAAGGATTCTACAATGTCTTCTCCTATGAATGATACCTCTTTATCAAGGGAAAATAGGCCGTTTTCAAGGGGTTCATATCTCCATCCACGGGGTTTTCGGCAAGGGGTCGGCCAGTGCCCTGTCCCTGACCGCCTTCTGAATTACGTAGACAATGTCGAACTCACTCAACAGGATTTGCCACTTGGTAAGCTTGCCAGTGCATGGGCTTATGAAAGATATACTTCAAAGGATCCATCCTTGAATATGAGGTACGTAGTATAGGCACAAGAAGTAATGTCTCAGCTTCTGAGCTACCCAAGTCAAAAGCACAGCAAAGGTGCGTTTTCGCCAAAGAGAAATGGCTTCTATGGTAGGTGACACTTTGCTGGAGAATAATAAATGGCTTGTTTTCCTTTCTCCCTATTTCAATCATGTTGCCCCAAAACGCAGCTGAAAGCTCCATACTAACATGTGCAAGGTAGAGCAATAAGGGTCTACCCGTAGCTCCGGGCGGAACCAAGACTGGTTGGTGGTTGACAAGTACTCCTTGATTCTGTCGAAGGCCTTTTGGAGTCATTGGTCATTTGGTGGCGGCGTCCTTCTTTTAACATATTTTTAAAGAGCTGGTTCACAGTAATAACTGTAGACTCGCGCCTATGAATCGGCTGATGTAGTTCAGCCTTCCCCAGGAAAAATCATCACATTTTTCTTATTCTTCAGGTTCGGTGGTAAATTCTTGAATGGCTTTGACCCTTGAATGGAAATCCAGTTCTATCCTCGCGGCTCACAATAAACCAAGCAACTTCCCAGCAGGAACCCCAAAAATGCACACTTGCGGGTTTAGTTTCAGGTTGTACCTCCGCAGTCTGTTGAGAAAACTTCTCAGATTCTTTCTATGTGGTCAGTGGAGACTCTTGGATTTGGATGATAACAACCATCCCACATATAACTCTATTGTCGTTGGTGTATCATTCAATGGAAAATGGTTGTAATGGCCCTCATGTAGGGTGGTCCCTGCATTTTTCAGGCCCGAAATGGCATCATCTTTTAACATACATCCTGTATGGCGGATGCAAGCGTTTTTAAGAATCGGCGTTCCTCATCGCCATACTTTACTCGTGCCCTGCGCCTCGGACCAAATCTGATGAATAACAGCGAAGCATATCCACGAACGATCTGTAGCGGTCGATTTGCGCGCAAATTGTCAATCGGATGGTGTATATTCGGGCAAAGGATAGTCCGGCTTTTCTGCCGGACTGGCCGAAGTTTGAGATCCATGGTTGTGAGGTCGACACACAGACTCTGACCTTTCTGGCTTCCATGCCTTGTTCTTTGGTACTATGTGGAACAATATTGGCTAACCATGGTCGGGTACTCACCAGTCGCTGAGACCTTAGCCTTTGATCTGCCTGTGGTAAATCTTCTTCCTGATTTTCCAGACTCAATATCAGGTTTGAGCTTTTGCTAGCTTTTGCTTTATTATCCAGGGTGGACACTTGGATCGGTGGGTCAGTATATGTGAGCCAAATAGACTTACTCCAGGACGGTCATGTCATCATTTAACGACCAGGCGGAGTATGTCCTCATCATCCTTTAGAAACTCTGCCGTATGGCTTCCTTCTCTGATGGTGATATAGTGAATGCTGATTCGGTTGTTTTCCTTGACATTTTCTGCATTCCCAGGTTAAAATTTCGGTTTTGCGTCCAGGTTGGAATTAGGTCTGTTTTTCAAGTTCTCAACTTCTCTTGACAAATCTCCCTCGGTATGTCACTTTTTCTGGAATTCAATGTCCGTGTTGTTTGCAGTTGTCTCATTGCATGTCACATCATTGGTTCATCATAAGATAAGTAATAGTGAATGCTGCTATAGATAAAGTAAGAGGAACAACGATAGAAATAAATTTAATGTCATTGGAAAATTCAACCATGCTTTGGATAAATGAATAATTGTTTCGAACACTTGATAGATTTTATTGCGGACATTGAAGAATGCGAAGAGAAATAAAACAGTGAAATAATGCCTTTGGTTTTAAGCCTTGCTACCCAGTATCCCGCAATTGGGTACGCTCCGAAGCTGCGTCGGGGCCTCTTGGTGGTCCTGATGGCCAATTTGTTGAGGGTATGCCCCTCTGCTCCACGCTATGCGTTGGTATGGAAGGAAGACCTTCCTCCCCTCGCCTCCTCAAGAAATAACCACAGGCAAATCCATATCATTGGTCATCTAGAATAAGTTTTTCACCTTGTCGTGTGGCGAGTGCTTCTTCTTGGTCCCTTTGTCCCATAAGAACCGACGTCGGCACTGTTGATGAAGGTCTGCGTGCCTGCGGTGTGGTATTGGTTTGTCTCCTAGGTAGAATTTTGAGGAGGACCCTCAAAATTCCGTAGCAGGAGAGGTTGCAATGTCCTGAATTGCGTCACAGTCGTCTGTTCATCTAAAAACTATTTTAATTAGACATTTATGTTATGCTTTTACAAAATCATGCATGTCTATTATTGAAACTGCTTTGTTTAGCAACGCTACCCCAATGATGCAGACGGTATCACCAGATCAAAGCAGAAAGAGTCAAGCAAACCCAGCGGGGATACGAACTAACCGTCCCCTTTACAAAACTCACGATTTTTCTTTGGATGCAGGCCACCAGGATTACGAAGTCATTGAACGTACTATACGTCCATAGAACAAACATTGTTCAAGAATACGATTCTCTGAACCATTGCACTTACCAACATCTGCTGTCAGTACATACCCATAATATTCCGTATGTCACAATGCTCCCAATAATCACCGCGCCGCAATCTGATATCAGCTAAGAAACTCTACTGTCATTTGCTATTTTATTTCTTGCATACGGCTACCATTCTGCTTTCCGAGGTTAAGGTCTACCTCTATCTGCATCTGCATTGCATAAGGCTACCATTCTGCCTTCCAATCTGCATAAGGCTACCATTCTGCCTTCTGAGGTTAAGCTCTACCTCTATCTGCATCTGCATTGTATAAGGCTACCATTCTGCCTTCCAATCTGCACAAGGCTACCATTCTGCCTTCTGAGGTTAAGCTCTACCTCTATCTGCATCTGCATTGCATAAGGCTACTATTCTGCCTTCCAACTTTCATAAGGCTACTATTCTGCCTTCCGAGACTAAACGTTGTCTCCATCCACATTGCACGGCTGAAAGATCGCCACATTACACAGCTGAAAGATCTCCACATTGCACGGCTGAAAGATCCCCACATTGCATGGCTGAAAGATCGCCACATTGCTGTGAGGCCACGTGAAAAATTTCCCCTCAAAGACCGAACCTCGTAGTGCCTAGTTAGGGTCAGGTGATAGAAACTCACAAAAATTCTTCGCGACGAGCTTGCTCGCTGCGGTTATGACCCTTTGTCGAACATACTATCTTCCTTTGTTGAATAAACGAAAGCATGGTCCCCTTGTTCGTATGGAGTTGGGTAGGTAGTGTTTGGTAAGGCTTGCTCAGTTGGGGTCACTCAATTGAGCGCCGGTCGCGCCTTCCGAGGTTGGGGCGTGACAAACTTGGTATCAAAGCCTAAGGTTTTAAAGTGTCTTAGGATGTCTCGGAGCCGTGTCTAGTAGAGTCCTTCTTATCGGTGTGTAGTCGACCACATCTATAAGTTGGAGGCTATTCGGACATTTAGGAATAACACCCTTCTTTGATAATCTGGATCGTGTGGTGAAAATGTTTCCTTCCCAATCAACGCATTGTTCTATCTTTTAGTAAATGGCACCTAAGAAGAAAGCGAGAATTGGCCAAGGAGCGAATGCCACCCTAGGAGTGGCTGATGATTCATTGCTTGATGTTGCGGGTGAGGGTAGTCGCCCTGCTATTACTCTGTCGGATCCTTCTATTCCAGAGCAGACTACCCCAGCTCCTACACCTACGGAGGGCACCACTATCCCTCCCGTTGATACTCCTGTTCCGCCTCCAGCCCCAGCTCCCGGTTCTGGTATTTCTGATGGGGATCTTAGGGGAGCTATTCAGATGTTGACCCAGCTAGTGGCCTCTCAGGCCCAGAGGACAGGTATTGCAGCCAGTTCATCATCTAGCCAGCAAGGGGATTCCACCAGTTCCAGGGTGAACAGATTTCTTCAGTTAGACCCTCCAGTATTTTCGGGTGCCAATCCAGAAGCAGACCCCCAGGATTTCATTGATGAGATGCACAAGACCCTCAGGGTGATGCGTGCAACTGGGACAGAGGGAGTAGAGTTGGCTGCCTACCGTCTGAAAGGGGTGGCCTAGGCATAGTTTGAGTTATGGGAGGATTCCCGCGAGGAGGGGAGCCCTCCGGCCAGGTGGAGTGAGTTCGCAGATGCCTTCATAGATCATTTCCTGCCTGCTGAGACAAGGGCAGATCGTGCAGCAGAGTTTGAGAATTTAAAGCAAGGTAACAAGAGTGAGTGGGAGTACCACATGGAGTTTGCTCGCTTGTCCAAGTATGCCATTCATATGTTGCCCACAATGGAGGCCAGAGTGCGCCAATTTGTTCAGGGCCTTAATTCCTTAACCATTAATGAGGCTTCTACGGCTGCATTGAATTCTGATATGAACTACGGGAAGATGGTCGCATTTGCTCGGGCCAAAGAGAGTCGTAAATTGAAGAACAGAATGGAGAGAGAGGGTAACAGCAAGGCCCGGTCTACGGGCAACATGGGAGAATCACAAGGTGGGGGAAGATCAGCCTTCAGGGGAGGATCATCAGGACATTCCCAATCTATTGCCCAGTCTTCAGCTAGTGCACCGCCATTAGGGCCCAACCAGCAGCAGTGGAGTCGTTTCAGGCACGACCAGGGCAACAGGGGATCCCATCAGCGGGGTCGATCAGGAGAGTGGTCCCAACAGCAGCAGAGGTCCCCGTGTTCCAGGTGCGGGAAAATGCACTCGGGGATTTGCTACATGGAGTTACCTATATGCTATGGATGTGGGATGAGGGGTCATATCCAGAGACATTGTCATGTATCCCGCCAGGGAGCGGGCAAGGGCACAGCTCAGCCTTCCAGTCCAGCAGCTGCTACATCTTCAGCCCCCTCTCTAGCTCGAGGTACCCCAGCACCCGCAGGGCGTGGTGCAGCTAGGGGTGGTGCGCAGAGTTCAGGAGGTCCCAGCCGATTCTATGCTATGAGAGGCTGCCAAACTACAGAGGCTTCTCCAGATGTTGTTACAATTATTCTGACTGTCCAATCTCATGATGTGTATGCACTTATTGACCCCGGTTCCACTTTATCCTATGTTACCCCATTTGTTGCTATGAAATTTGGGATAGAACCAGAACAACTTCATGAACCATTCTCGATATCTACTCCGGTTGGTGAGTCAATTTTGGCTGCTTGAGTTTATAGAAGTTACATTGTTACGGTGCGGGGTTGGGATACCATGGCCGATCTTATTGAATTAGGGATGGTCGACTTTGACGTCATAATGGGGATGGATTGGCTTTATTCATGTTTTGCCAAACTTGACTGTCGGACCAGAACTATGAGGCTTGAATTTCCTAATGAGCCCGTTATTGAGTGGAAGGGAGATAATGTAGTGCCTAGAGGTTGGTTTATTTCCTACTTTAAGGCTGCAAAGATGATCAAAAAGGGGTGTATCTATCATCTAGTTCGGGTTACGGACACTAATACCGAGGCACTTAGCCTTGAGTCTGTACCAGTTGTGAATGAATTTCCAGATGTTTTTCCAGATGAGCTCCATGGAATTCCACCGGATAGGGAGATTGATTTTGGGATCGATGTAATGCCAGGCACATAGCCTATATCAATTCCACCTTACAGAATGACACCAGCAAAATTGAAAGAGCTAAAGGAACAATTGAAGGATTTGTTGGAAAAGGGTTTCATCCGGCCGAGTGTGTCGCCATGGGGCGCACCGGTCTTGTTTAAAAGAAAGAAAGACGGATCGCTGCGGATGTGTATTGACTACCGACAACTCAACAAAGTCACAATCAAAAACAAATATCCTTTGCCAAGAATAGATGACTTGTTTGATCAATTGCAAAGATCCTTTGCTACGTGTTTCTCGAAGATTGACTTGCGGTCCGGGTATCATCAGTTGAAGATAAGGGAGCGGCATATTTCAAAAACAGCCTTCAGATCTCGGTATAGGCACATTGAATTTATGGTAATGTCTTTTGGACTAACAAATGTCCCGGTAGTTTTCATGGACCTTATGAATAGAGTCTTCAAGCCTTTCCTAGACTCTTTTGTGATAGTGTTTATTGACGACATTCTGGTGTATTCCCGAAGCCGGGAGGACCATGCCAACCATCTCAGGGCAGTTCTGCAGAATCTTCAGCAACATCAATTGTATGCAAAATTTTCAAAGTGTGACTTTTGGCTTGAATCGGTCGCATTCTTGGGCCAGGTCGTTTCCAGGGAAGGAATTATGGTTGGTCCTCAGAAGGTTGCAGCAGTGAACAATTGGCCTAGACCTACCACTCCTACTAAGATTCGTAGTTTCTTAGGCCAGGTCGAGTACTATAGGAGGTTTGTGGATGGGTTTTCTACCCTTGCCTCTCCATTGACTAAATTGATGCAGAAAGCCGTTAAATTCCAATGGTCCGATGCTTGTGAAAAGAGTTTCCAAGAATTGAAGTCAAGATTGACAACAACACCAGTATTAGCCCTGCCAGAGGGTACAGAGGGGTTTGTGGTGTATTGTGATGCTTCGAGAATCAGGCTCGGGTGTGTGTTGATGCAACATGGCAAGGTTATAGCCTATGCTTCTAGGCAACTCAAGAATCATGAGAAGAACTATCCAACCCATGACTTAGAGCTGGCAGCAGTGGTGTTTGCGCTAAAGATTTGGCGGCATTATTTGTATGGGGTTCATGTGGATGTATTTACGGACCATAAGAGCCTTCAATATATTTTCAAGCAGAAAGAGTTGAATCTGAGGCAAAGAAGATGGCTAGAGTTACTCAAGGACTATGACATTGATATTCACTACCACCCGGGAGAGGCTAATGTCGTGGCAGATGCACTTAGTCAAAAATCTATAGGGAGTTTCGCTCATATGGGGGCGTATCAGAGGCCGTTAGCCAGGGAAGTTTACCAGCTGGCTAATTTGGGAGTTCACCTGCGGGTTCTAGTGAAGGAAGGGTATTGTGCAAAATAGAGCTGAATCGTCGCTCGTGTCAGAGGTCAAAGAAAAGCAATTCAGTGATCCATTGCTAGCACAACTGAGGGAGGGATTCATAGTCACAAGACCACAGCTTTCTCCTTCGGCATGAATGATGGTACTCTACGGTACCAAGACCGCCTGTGTGTTCCTGATATCGACGGCCTTCAGGAAAGGATCATGGCAGAAGCTCACACATCCAGGTATTCCGTGCACCCAGGTTCTACAAAGATGTATCATGACCTCAAAGAAATTTATTGGTGGAACAACATGAAAAGGGATGTGGCGAATTTTGTGGCAAAATGTCCGAACTGTCAGCAAGTAAAGGCCGAACATCAAAGACCCGGTGGATTGGCTCAAAACATAGAAATTCCAATGTGGAAATGGGAGATGATCAATATGGATTTTATGGTAGGTCTGCCGCACACTCCGCGCAAGTACGACTCAATTTGGGTGATCGTGGACCGACTCACGAAGTCAGCACACTTCCTGCCGGTTAAATCTACCGACACTGGGGAACAGTATGCTCAGCTATATATTAAAGATATAGTCAGGTTGCATGGCACTCCAGCTTCAATCATTTCCGATCGAGGGGCTCAGTTCACAGCCAACTTTTGGAAAAAGTTTCAACATGGTTTTGGGACGCAGGTAAATCTCAGCACAACTTTTCATCGACAAACCGATGGGCAAGCTGAGCGAACTATTCAGACGCTTGAAGACATGTTGCGAGCTTGTACTCTTGATTTCAAGGGTAGTTGGGATGACCATTTGCAACTCATAGAATTTGCTTGCAATAACAGTTTCCATGCTAGTATCCAGATGGCACCATTCGAAGCATTGTATGGTAGGAGATGTAGGTCTCCCATTGGGTGGTTCGAGGTTGGAGAAGCGAAATTGATATGGCCGGACCTCGTGCATCAGGCCATGGAGAAAGTCAAGGTTATTAAAGAAAGGTTGAAAACTGCTCAAAGTCGCCAAAAGTCTTACTCGGATGTTCGTCGCAGGGATTTGGAGTTCAAGGAAGACGATTGGGTATTCTTGAAAGTTTCCCCTATGAAGGGCATCATGCAATTTGGAAAGAAGGGAAAACTAAGTCCGAGGTATGTCGGACCATACAGAATTATCCAGAGGATTTGTCAGGTGGCATACAAACTCGAGCTACCACCCGAGATGTCATTGGTACACCCGGTCTTTCATGTGTCTATGTTGAGGAAGGTAGTGGGAGATCCGTCAACTATTGTGCCAGTTGAGACGATTGAGGTTAATGAAGAGTTGTCATATGAAGAAATTCTAGTTGCTATTCTTTGTAGGCAAGTTCGAAAATTGAGGAATAAGGAAATTGCATCCGTGAAAGTGTTATGGCGAAACCAGCAAGTTGAGGAAGCTACTTGGGAAGCCGAGGATGAAATGAAAAAGAAGTATCCACATTTGTTTAATTAGTCATGTAATAGCTTTTATGCATTTAGCTCCTATGAACTCTTATCGTTTGGCCTGATCTATGTAACACCGTTCCCTTTTTGGTCGTGTGATTGCCTATACGGCCTTAGTTGATGTTGTACCAGTTTATTATGCTTACGAGATGTGTTTATGCTGTTAGGATGTGTTTCTGGGGTTCTCTGACAGGTGGATAGGCCTAAATACAAAGGAAACTCTGGCAAAATTTTCGGAAATTTAGGGAGTTAGCTAAATTTGGGGACTGGCAATATGTTTCAGGTTATAAAGAACAGAAGATTGCACTAAGACTGTTAGTAAGTGAACCTTGATCCTCATTCGAGGACGAATGATCTTAAGTGGGGGAGGATGTGAGGCCCCGTGAAAAATTTCCCCTCAAAGCCCGAACCTCATAGTGCCTAGTTAGGGTCAGGTGATAGAAACTCACAAAAATTCATCGCCGCGGTTCGGACCCTTTGAGCTGATCTATGCATTTAAAACCCAAGAATCAAAGTTTTCCAGAAAAGTACAAATATACGGTCCAGAATGCGGTCGCATACCAGGTATGCGGACCGCATTTCTGCCACAGAGTGAGTCAGGGTGTTAGCTAATTTGAGGTTAAAAATGCGGTCCATTATGCGATCGCATAACCGATATACGGACCGCATAGTCGTCGCATAATTTCCTTGGGATCTTGTGAAGGTCAGTTCTGCGGTGCATAATGCGACCGCAGAACAGGTATGCGGACCGCATTTCCGTCGCATACCCAAGCAGAGTGTTAATATTTTGGGAACCTTTTTGCGGTCCAATCTGCGGCCCGCATTTCCATTTTGCGATCGCAAATGCGATCGCAGATCCGACTCGGGGCTCCAATTTTCTAATTTTTAACCCGACCCCCTATCATTATATTCGGTATTATAACTCATTTTGAGCATTGTGCTGAGCATTTCTAGAGTGAGAGAGAGGAGTCGTAGAGAGGGAAAGTCCTCCCCATCAAATTACTTCATGAAACCTTATTAAATCCTTGAAGATAATCAAGCAAAGGCAACTAAATTTTCATCCCAAGAGGTAAGGCTTCATCACCTCAGTTATTATTTCTACACTCAGCTATAAGGGGTCATTAGTAAGGTAATTCACGGGTATAAGAATTAATTCCTTGCATGCATATCAAAACTTAGGGTATTGGGAGCTAGTAAACTAAAAAGGGAGCAATTTAGGTATAAAAGGATAGAAATTCCTCTCAAAAGGGGCCTAAGATCATAATGCACCTTTAGTGTTTGATATTATGCTCGAACCAAGCTAGAATCTCAACCTCGTCTCTAATTCTCGGATTAATTTGTAATTCTTGCATAATAGATCGAAGCGATAGGAATTCCGGAATTTGTAAAGAGTAAGGAAAGCTATATTGAGGTATGTATGGCTAAAAACCCCTTTTATTAGAAATTGTGCTCTGTTGGTGTTTACGAAGGTGTGGTAAGATTTGAATTGGTTGGTGTACTGATTATTGTTTCACATTGATTGATTGCAATTTATATACCCATATACATGAAAGATGTGCCCCAAATGTGAGTAATGTACTATTCTTGATATTTAATGAAGTATGAAGTATACAATCATGTGTTGAAATGCGTGGGCTATAAGCCAAAGATCAAAACTGAGAATTTTCATGCTAACTATGTGAACACTTACATGTGCTTGCAACTTGAATTACTTTCGTATGTGCCTATGATCATAACT
>NW_017680258.1:10076-14070 GCF_001879085.1 Nicotiana attenuata | reverse complement strand
TTGGCTCAGGCGGGGTTGCTTCCCATTGCTGCAGCCACATCCCAGGCCGGGGGAGGAGCACAGACTCCCGCCGTCCGCACTCCTGAGCAGCGAGTGCAGGTTGAGCAGGCTCCCGAGATTATTCCGGCACCGCCTGCAGCGCCAGTTCAGCCCGAGGATGGGTCAGCTGCTTCAGAGGACGAGCAGCGCAGACTTGAGAGGTTCAAGAAGTATGATCCCCCAGTGTTCAGTGGATTAGCATCAGACGATGCCTTGGGATTTCTAGAGGAGTGTCATCGTATTCTTTGCACTATGGGCATAGTGGAGTCCAACGGGGTTTCTTTCACTGCTTTTCAGCTTCGGGGAGCTGCCTATGATTGGTGGCACACTTATGAGATAGACAGTCCAGTCGAGGATGCTTCACTGACTTGGACCCAGTTCTCGGACATGTTTATGAGAGAGTTTGTTCCCCAGAGCCTCAGAGATTCATGGCGCGCAGAGTTTGAGCACTTGCGCCAGGGTGCTATGACAGTTTCAGAGTATGCCATCCGTTATACCAGGTTGGCCAGGCATGCACCGGCTTTGGTTGCTACAGTTCGAGAGAGAGTTCGCAGGTTCATTGAGGGCCTTATTCCGCCCATCAGGTCTAGCATGGCTCGAGAGTTGGAGATGGACATTCATTATCAGCAGGTAGTGAGCATTGCTAGGAGGATTGAGGGTATGCTCGCCAGGGAGCGAGGAGAGAGGGAGGCCAAGAGGTCTCGAGAGTCGGGTCACTACTCTGGTGCCCGTACCCCATCAGCAGGTCGTTATGGTAGGGGTTATGCGGGTCGCCCTGTTCATTCAGCTCTTCCAGCAGCCGGCAGTACTCCAGCTCCACCTGCACCCCAGGAGCCTTACTATGCACCTCTAGTTTCTAGCGCGCCTCCTGCGCGGGGTGTTTCCAGAGGTCAGTCTAGCAGGCCTAGTCCCAGCCAGTCACAGCCACCGCGTCCTCCCAGAGCTTGTTTCGAGTGCGGTGATACACGCCACATGGTTAGGGACTGCCCTAAACTTGGTAGGGGTGCATCTTCACAAACTGCTCAGCCGCAGCGCGCTCCTCAGAGTTCTCATGCCATGATCACAGCTCCAGCAGCTACCCCACCTCCCCAGCCGGCTATGGGTGAAGGTCGGGGAGATAGAGGTCGCCCTCGAGAGAGGGGCCGGGCCAGATATTATGCTATTCCTGCTCGTACTGAGGCTGTTGCCTCCGACTCTGTCATTACAGGTATTATTCTGGTTTGTCACAGAGAGGCATCGGTTTTATTCGATCCGGGCTCTACTTACTCTTATGTGTCTTCTTACTTTGCTCCTCATTTGGGTGTGCCTCGGGATTCTTTGAGTGCCCCCGTTTATGTTTCTACTCCTGTGGGAGATTCTCTTGTTGTGGATTGCGTTTATCGGTCATGTTTGGTTACTATTCGTGCTTTTGAGACCAGAGCAGACTTATTATTACTCGGTATGGTGGATTTTGACATTATTCTGGGCATGGATTGGTTGTCGCCCCACTTTGCTATTCTTGATTGTCACGCCAAGACCGTGACGCTGGCTATGCCAGGTGTTCCGCGTATTGAGTGGAGTGGTACTTTAGATCACACTCCCAGTAGTGTTATCTCTTTTCTTAAAGCTCAGCGCATGGTTGAGAAGGGGTGTGCCGTGTATTTGGCTTATGTGAGAGATGTTAGTGTTGATACCCCTTCTGTTGATTCTGTTCCAGTGGTACGGGATTATCCCGATGTATTTCCAGCTGATCTTCCGGGCAAGCTGCCTGATGGAGACATTGATTTCGGCATTGATCTGTTGCCGGGCATCCAGCCCATTTCCATTCCTCCGTATCGTATGGCTCCTCCTGAGTTGAAGGAGTTGAAGGATCAGTTGCAGGAATTGCTTGGTAAGGGTTTTATTCGACCCAGTGTTTCACCGTGGGGTGCTCCTGTTTTGTTTGTGAAGAAAAAGGATGGTTCTATGCGCATGTGTATTGACTACCGCCAGTTCAACAAGGTTACAGTGAAGAACCGTTATCCTTTGCCTCGCATTGATGATATGTTTGACCAGCTTCAGGGCGCACAGGTGTTTCCTAAGATTGACTTGCGCTCAGGTTACCATCAGTTGAATATTCGGGAGCCAGATATCCCGAAGACTGCCTTCAGGACTCGATATGGCCATTACGAGTTCCTTGTCATGTCATTTGGGCTGACCAATGCCCCTGCAGCTTTCATGCATTTGATGCACAGTGTGTTCAGGCCATATCTTGACTCGTTCTGGTGATTGTTTTTAGCCGGGAATGATCATTGAGCAGCACCTGAGGACCGTGCTTCAGACCTTGAGGGAGAAGAAATTATATGCAAAGTTCTCAAAATGTGAGTTTTGGCTGAGTTCTGTGGCATTCCTAGGCCATGTAATTTCTAGCGAGGGTATTCGGGTGGATCCGAGGAAGGTAGAGGCCGTGCAGAGTTGGCCCAGGCCGTCCTCAGCTACAGAGATTCGTAGTTTCATTGGCCTGGCGGGTTACTACCATCGTTTTGTGGATGGATTTTCATCGATTGCTGCCCCTATGACTAGATTGACCCAGAAGGGTGCCCCATTTCAGTGGACAGAGGAGTGTGAGGTGGGCTTTCAAAAGCTCAAGACAGCTTTCACTACAAGCCCCTATTTTTATGTTGCCTACCGGTTCGGGGTCTTATACTGTCTATTGTGACGCCTCGAGAGTTGGCCTTGGAGCAGTGTTGATGTAGGACGGTAGGGTGATTGCCTACGCGTCCAGACAGTTGAAGGTACATGAAAAGAATTACCCTGTCCACGACCTTGAGTTAGCTGCCATTGTTCATGCCTTAAAGATCTGGCGTCATTACCTGTATGGTGTGCCTTGTGAGATCTATACTGATCATCGAAGTTTGCAGCACTTGCTCAAGCAAAAGGATCTCAATATGCGTCAGAGGAGGTGGTTAGAGCTGGTGAAGGATTATGACATCACTATCCTATATCACCCGGGCAAGGCCAATATGGTGGCGGATGCCTTGACTCGTTCGTGATTATTTTTATTGATGATATTCTGGTGTATTCCCGGAGCCGGGAAGATCATGAGCAGCACCTGAGGACCGTGCTTCAGACCTTGAGGGAGAAGAAATTATATGCAAAGTTCTCAAAATGTGAGTTTTGGCTGAGTTCTGTGGCATTCCTAGGCCATGTAATTTCTAGCGAGGGTATTCGGGTGGATCCGAGGAAGGTAGAGGCCGTGCAGAGTTGGCCCAGGCCGTCCTCAGCTACAGAGATTCGTAGTTTCATTGGCCTGGCGGGTTACTACCATCGTTTTGTGGATGGATTTTCATCGATTGCTGCCCCTATGACTAGATTGACCCAGAAGGGTGCCCCATTTCAGTGGACAGAGGAGTGTGAGGTGGGCTTTCAAAAGCTCAAGACAGCTTTCACTACAGCCCCTATCTTGATGTTGCCTACCGGTTCGGGGTCTTATTCTGTCTATTATGACGCCTCGAGAGTTGGCCTTGGAGTAGTGTTGATGCAGGACGGTAGGGTGATTGCCTACGCGTCCAGACAGTTGAAGGTACATGAAAAAAATTACCCTGTCCACGACCTTGAGTTAGCTGCCATTGTTCATGCCTTGAAGATCTGGCGTCATTACCTGTATGGTGTGACTTGTGAGATCTATACTGATCATCGGAGTTTGCAGCACTTGCTCAAGCAAAAGGATCTCAATATGCGTCAGAGGAGGTGGTTAGAGCTGTTGAAGGATTATGACATCACTATCCCATATCACCCGGGCAAGGCCAATGTGGTGGCAGATGCGTTGAGTCACCGGGCGGAGAGTTTGGGGAGTTTGGCATATTTACCAGCTTCAGAGAGGCCTGTGGTGATGGATGTTCAGGCCTTAGCCAGCCAGTTCGTGAGATTGGATCTTTCGGAGCGCAGTCGGGTTCTAGCCTGTGTGGTTTCCCGGTCTTCCCTATTTGACCGTATC
>NW_017680258.1:0-8395 GCF_001879085.1 Nicotiana attenuata | reverse complement strand
CTTCCATCTTTCTTCTCCGCGAACGCGATCTAATCTCCGCGTTCGCGATGCATTGAGTGTCTGGACAGTATTTAACATTTCAAAAACGAGGGTTAGCCATTTTTAACAAAACTCAAGCTAGAGAGCTCGGATTTGGGATAAATTTCGAGGGGTTTTCAAGAGCAACGATTGGATAATGATTCTCTACTCTCTTATGCTTAATACCCACTAATCTAATCACGAATTCATCATTAATTTCAGATTTTTGAATGAAAAATGGGTAAAACTTCATAGACTAAACTATTGAGTTTTGAGTGGGTGTTTGACCTCTGATTTGGAAGATTTTCATATGATTAGACTCGTGAGAGTACGAGGGTTCTGAAAATGTAAAAATTATTCGATTCCGAGACATTGGCCTGAAGGGCATTTTGGTCATTTCACCTAATTTCACGTCGTAGCCTTGAATTAAATAGCAAAACCAGTTGTTTGCGATGTTATTTATGATATGTAAATGTATTGAATAGATTTGGGCCATTTGGAGTCGGATACTCGTGGCAAAGGCGTGATTTCTAGTTGATTTTGAGCCAGTTCCAGGTAAGTGGCTTGTCTAACCTTGCATGGGGGACCTTTTCCCTTAGGATATGATCTTGAATATTTGAATGCCCCGTACGTGAGGTGACGAGCGCGTACTTGAGCTAATTGTTGTAAATCCGTTTCTACTTGAAGTATTTAAATTGAGCTTTCTTGTTTACTTGTTCATTTTAACTGTAAGTTTGTACCTGTGCTAGCTTAGAGACTCATGTTTAGCTGACTTACCTGCTTATTTGCTTTAACTGTGCTATTTGTACTCTGTGAAGCATGTTAGGCTATAATTTACTACTTCGTGTCCTGATTTTTAGCATTGTTCCGAGATTTAGTAATTGTTGTTGTTGTGTGTTTAATTTGGGACTACGGGACGGCTTTCCGGGAGATCCCCTGTACTTGAGATATTCTGGACTGAGGGTGCGGGATACCAAGAGATCCCTGGCACATGTGTTTCTATATATATATTGGGATACCAAGAGATCCCCGACTTACTTATTGAGGATACTAAGAGATCCTCGGGATACCGAGAGATCCCTAGTGTTGATGATGAGGATACCAAGAGATCCTCGGGATACCAAGAGATCCCCGGCTACTATTCCTTGTGAGGGCAGTTTTTCGTGTATTGTTACCTTTGCTTTCTATTACTGTTCTTCCTTATTTACCTGGTTTAGATTCTCGCTGTAGACTTTATTTAAACTATTTCTGTTATCTCATTATTTATTATGTTATCTCAGTAGGGCCCTGACCTTCCTCGTCACTACCCAACCGAGGTTAGGCTTGGCACTTACTGAGTACCGCTGTGGTGTACTCATGCCCTTCCTGCGCATGTTTTTCATGTGCAGATCCAGGTACTTCCTCCCAGACGTATCATCCTCGTGGTGGAGAGTCCTAGCTGAGACTTGAGGTATATCTGCTACGTTCGCAGACCAGGAGTCTCTACTCTATTCCGGCTTTAGCAGATAGTTCCTTTTCTTTCCTTTCATGTTGTTTAGACATTTTGGTGTAGAGCGGTTTACTACATTCTATTAGCCTGTGTTCCCCGTGAGTTTTCGGGTTTTGGGATCTAGTTGCAGACTTCCGCATATTTCGAGTTGTATAGGCTGAGTGGCCTTGTATATAGTTGTTATTTCCGTATGTTCAGTTTTAATTTATTATTCCGCAAATGTTAATTTGTTATTCCGCACTGTTAGGCTTACCTAGTTGTAGGAACTAGGTGCCATCACAACATGTTTCATGGAGGGTGAACTGGGGTCGTGACAACCATTTAGTATTATTTCAGTTAAAAATCAAATCAGTAACTATGCTAACACTTAAGACGCTGCCTATTGTTAGTATTAGATATTATATTTTATTTACCTTGGTCTTTGAATCTAACTTTAGCCTAGAAGGTATTCATTTATGTATTGCCTATTTGTGGAAGCCAAATGGACCTGGCATTTTAATTCTATTTATTTTTCTGTGATGACCCAAACGGTCATCACTTGGTTTAAATTAAATTCTATGACTTCGAGGCCTTGAAAACCTCATTTAGAGTCACCTTGATATGCGTGTGCAGTCCGGGCGCGTAGCCGGAAAGCTTAAATATGAAAATCTGTGAAAATGGTAAAATTTGGTTATAAAATGAGTTATTTTAACTTCGGTCAACGTTTTGGGTAAACATACCCGGACCCGTGATTTGACGATCCCGTAGGGTCCGTAGGAAAATATGGGACTTGGGCGTATGCCCGGAATCGAATTCCGAAGTCCCGAGCCCGAGAAATGAATTTTTAAAGGAAATTATTTTCTGAAATTGTTTAAGAAAATTTGAAATGAAATTTGATTAGAACGTGTTGGTATCGGGCCCGTATTTTGATTCCGGCACCCGGTACAGGTCTTATATATGATTTAAGATGTTTCTGTAAAATTTGGTGAAAAACGGACGTCGTTTGACGTGATTCGGACCTAAATTTCTAAATTTGATACTTGATGAAGTTTGAGAAAAAGTTCTTGATTTTGAGGTTTGATTCATTGTTATTGAGGTTATTTTGGCGATTTGATCGCACGGATAAGTTAATATGATGTTTTTGAGTGAGTACGTGTTTTTGGTTAGGAGCCCCGAGGGCTCGGGCATGTTTCGGATGTGTTTTGGAAAGTTTTGAACTTAGGAAAAATTGCAGAAAATCTGCAACAGGTGCTCATGCCTGTTGTTCTTCGTGATCGCGTAGTCACTCTCGCGATCGCGTAAGGTAAATGCGGACAGGGGAGGATTTGTCCATCGCGAACGCGAAGCCACAGTCGCGAACGCGGAGCTTTGGGGGATTGCTTATCGCGAACGCGACCTGTGTGACGCGAACGCGTAGAGTTAATTGGAGGGGGGCTGGGATTTGGTCGTTCTTCTACGCGAATGCTTAAGATCGTCCGCGAATGCGAAGGTCAGGGGGGTCAACCCTTCTCGAACGCGTGGAAGGACTCGCGATCGCGTAAGTCCACTTATTGGCAACCCCTCGCGATCGCGACAGTGTTCTCGCGAACGCGATGAACACTGTCGCCCAGCACTTAAAACAGTAGCTAATACGAGAATTGTTTAAAATTTCATAACTTCTTCATTTCACCATAAATTCGTAGGTATGTAATCTTAGACTCGTTTTCTTTATTTTCCATCAACACCCGTTAGATTTCTAGGCCTAAATCATGTGAATAAGGGTAGAAAATTAGGAATTTGGGTAGAACTAGGGCTTTTTGACTAATTGTGATTTAGACCTCGTTTTAGGGTCGAATTCTGGAAATAATTATATATTTGGGCTCGTGGGTGAATGGGTGATTTGATTTTGGTCCGAACCTCGTGTTTTGACCAAGCGGGCCCGGGATCGGTTTTTGGGTTTTTGGGAAGAATGATTAGAAAGCTATAATTAAGCATTGGAATTGGATTGTTTAGCATTTATTGATGTTATTAAGTCAATTATGTATAGATTCGATTATGTTGGAGCCAAATTCGAAAGGAAAGGCGGTGAGGCTTGAGTTGGCCGTGGAAGTTTGAGGTAAGTGTTTGGTCTAACCTTAGCTTGAGGGATTAGGAGTCGAGTCCTATTTGCTACGTGATTATTATTGAGTACGACATATAGGCATGGTGACGAGTATCTATACGTTGGTGTCTATCATGACCGTGAGTCTTATAATGTGATTTTCATGACTTTGTTGAATAATCTATGCTTTAGAAGTGATTTCTATTTGTTGTTAAAAGTTAAGGAAGAAATTGTGACTTTTGAACATCGAGGAGCAATGGCTCAAGTTATATTACGAATTTGTGAAAGTAAGTGAGTTGATTGAACCCTTTGGAGCATTGGCTCAAGTGGTAAAGCGAGTTGTGAAGCAAAAGTGAAAACAGAAAGAGTTATTAAATTGTTCCCTTGCCGGGATATTATTGCTTATTTGGTTATCTCCCTTGCCGGGATGTTGATATTGCTGATGTTGTTCCCTTGCCGGGATTTAATTGTTTAATTGTTGCTCCCTTGCTGGGATTCCTATTATAATCTTGTTTATTCCCTCATCCCATTGTTTGTGATTGTTGTTTGGGTGAGGAAGAGTGTTAAAGCACGAAGGGTGATGCCGTGCATTGTTGATATTGTGAGGAAAGAGTGTAAAGCACGAAGGGTGATGCCCTACCGCACGATGTACCATTCCGTGCCGATTGTATTGATTACATGGTGAGGAAAGAGAGTAAAAGCATGAAGGGTGATGTCGTGCACATCTTTGATAAATAATTGTTTTCGTGAGGACGAGAGTAAAAGCACGAAGAGTGATGCCGTGCAAACTGTTGATTTCTGTTCCTTGTTGATGTTCGAGTTATGTTGTTCCTTTCTTTACTTGATGCCTTTCCATTCAGAACTGTTATCTCCCCCACAGCATGTTTCCCCTTCCCACATTGACTGGTTATTTCTGTATTTCTTTTTCCGCTGTATATATTTAAACTGCACAGGTTTATTTGGTAGTTTGGTCCTAGCCTCGTCACTACTTCGCCGAGGTTAGGCTAGGCACTTACCAAAACATGGGGTCGGTTGTGCTGATACTACACTCTGCATTGTGTGCAGATCCCGGAGCAGCTTTTGGACAGTAGTTGGAGGGCTTCCTTCAGTCCACCCGAAGACCCAAGGTAGACCTGCAGGCGTCAGCGGGCCCTGGCGTCTCCCTCTATCTCTATTTCCTGTTTCTTTCTCTTTTATTCAGAAACAGTGTATTGTTATTCTTCAGACCTTGTATGTAGTAATCTTAGATAGTCTGTGACGTTGTGACACCAGATTTTGGGCATTTGAGGTTTTAGAAGTTTTAATAGACGTTGATTCCAGATATTTTATTGTTACCTTCCGCTTAATTATTTAATGTTCCGCTGATTTCATGTTATCGCTTATATTTGTTAAAAAGAAGTAATTTGTTAACAAAGTAAGCAGTTAAGTTTTGGCTTGCCTAGCTCCCAATAGTAGGCGCCATCACGACTCCCGAGGGAGAGAAATCCGGGTCGTGACAAGTTAGTATCAGAGCTCTAGGTTACATGGGTCTCACAGTTCACAGACAAGCTTAGTAGAGTCTGAGAGATCGGTACGGAGATGTCTGTATTTATCCCTCAGAGGCTACAGAGTTAGGAAAATTTCACATCTTTGCTTTCCTGTCGTGCGGTTTGGTTTCTCAATGCTGATTGAATTTCTATTCTGTTCTCTCGCAGATGCCGAGAACGCGCGCTTCCTCATCTGCTGACCAGCAGCCCGAGCACCCAGCAGCAGCTCACACGAGGGGCAGAGGGAGAGGCCGAGGCCGTGCTAGAGGCCGAGGTAGGGGCAGAGCTCAGCCCCGAGCAGCAGCACCAGCAGCAGAGCCTCAGGTTGATTTGGATGACGAGGTTCCGGCTCCAGCAGTTCCGGTGGGCCCAGCTCAGGTCCTAGAGGGGTTTATTGCCACCCCAGTTCTTCAGGATGCTCTGGTCCGTCTAGTGGGCATCATGGAGAGTGTCACCAGGGCAGGTTTACTTCCTGTAGCACCAGCCGTCTCTCAAGCTGGAGGAGGAGCCCAGACTCCTGCTACTCGCACTCCGGAGCAGGTAGCTCCCCAGTTTCAGACTCCAGCAGCTCAGCCAGTTGGAGCGGTTCAGCCGGGTGTGGTAGCTCAGACCAGTGATGGTGCAGCCATGTCTGCCGATGCTTTGTGGAGATTGAACAGGTTTACCAAGCTCTTCACCACTACCTTCAGCGGTGCATCTACTGAGGATCCCCAGGATTATCTGGACAGTTGTCACGAGGTTCTTTGGAACATGGGTATTGTTGAGACCAATGGGGTTGATTTTGCCACATTTCGCTTGTCTGGATCCGCCAAGACTTGGTGGAGAGATTATTGCCTAGCTAGACCAGCAGGATCGCCAGCCTTGACCTGGGAGCAGTTCACGCAGCTATTTCTGGAGAAGTTTTCCCCTATTACACAGCGAGAGGCCTATCGAAGGCAATTCGAGCGCCTTCAGCACGGATCCATGACTGTCACCCAGTACGAGACCAGATTTATAGATTTGGCTCGCCATGCCCTTATTATACTTCCCACTGAGAGGAGAGAGTGAGACGGTTTATTGATAGACTCATTCAGCCGATTCATCTCCAGATGGCTAGAGAGGCTGGGAGTGAGATATCCTTCCAGGAGGCGGCCAATGTGGCCTGGAAAGTTGAGATGGTTTTATCACTGGGGGTGGTTACAGGGCAGACAAAAGATCCCGTCAGTCAGGCAGATTCTGTGGTGCCTCGTCTGGAGGTAGAGATTCATATGGTAGAGGCCATCCTCCTAGGCCTTATCAGTCAGCACTTCAGGTTTCTCACGGAGCTTCAGGCAGCCGTGGTTGCCAGATGCAGTATTCCGATCAGCAGTCCTACAGTGCACCATCTTCTCTTATCAGTGCACCACCGCTTTAGAGTTTCGGGGTGGTCATTCAGGTCGCCAGGGCCAACAGTACAGCAGCCGAGGGCTGGTTACACTTGTGGTGATCCGGGTTACATTGCCAGGTTTTGCCCTCGAGCACCGAGCAGCTCTCAGCATCAGGGTTCTCGTGCCATGGTACGGGCACCAGATGTTCCACAGCCCGCTCAGCCAGCTAGAGGTGGGGGTAGAGGTGCTAGAGGTGGAGGTAGAGGTACTAGAGGTGGAGCTCAGGCCGCTAGAGGTGGAGGCCAGCCAGCAGCAGGCCGATCCAGAGATGTGGTTCAGGGTGGTGAGGCCCAGCCCCGATGTTATGCTCTTCAGGCTAGGCCCGAGGCTGAGGCTTCAAATGAAGTTATTACAGGTACGATTCTGTTTTGTGATAGAGATACTTCAGTGTTATTTGATCCAGGGTCTACGTATTCGTATGTGTCATCTTATTTTGCACCGTACCTGGCCATGCCTAGTGATTCATTGAGTGTTCCTGTTTGTGTGTCTACACCGGTGGGTGATTCTATTGTGGTCGATCTAGTCCATCGTTCTTGTATTGTGGTGATTAGGGGTCTTGAGACTCGTGTAGATTTGTTGCTCTTAGACATGGTTGCCTTCGATATTATATTGGGGATGGACTGGTTATCACCTTACCATGCTATCTTGGACTGTCATGCCAAGACTGTGACCTTAGCTTTACCGGGTATGCCTCGTATAGAGTGGAGAGAGACTCCTGGTCATTCTACCCGCAGTGTTATCTCGTATGTGAAGGCTCGGCGTATGGTCGAGAAGGGGTGTTTGGCCTATTTGGCATATGTTCGTGATTCTAGTGCTGAGGTCCCTTATTTTGATTCTGTGCCCGTTGTTCGTGAGTTTCCTGATGTTTTCCCTTCAGACCTGCCGGGTATGCCACCCGACAGGGATATTGACTTTTATATTGATTTGGCTCCGGGCACTCAGCCCATTTCTATCCCGCCGTATCGTATGGCCCCGCGTGAGTTGAAAGAGTTAAAGGAACAGTTGCAAAATTTGCTTGAGAAGGGTTTCATTAGGCCCAGTGTTTCGCCTTGGGGTGCGCCGGTGTTGTTTGTTAAAAAGAAGGATGGGTCAATGAGAATGTGTATTGATTACCGGCAATTGAACAAGGTTACAATCAAGAATAAGTATCCGCTGCCGAGGATTGATGATTTGTTCGACCAGCTTCAGGGTGCCAAGGTATTTTCAAAGATTGACTTGCGATCTGGCTACAATCAGTTGAGGATTAGGGCATCCGATGTCCCTAAGACAGCTTTCCGCACTCGGTACGGGCATTATGAGTTCATGGTTATGTCATTCGGGTTGACAAATGCCCCAACAACTTTCATGGATTTGATGAACCGAGTGTTCAAGCCTTATTTGGACTCGTTTGTGATAGTCTTCATTGATGATATATTGATATATTCCCGCAGCCAGGAGGAGCATGAGCAGCACCTTAGAGTGGTTCTTCATACTCTGAGGGATAGTCAGTTATATGTAAAGTTCGCGAAGTGTGAGTTCTGGTTGAATTCAGTTGCATTTCTGGGTCATGTTGTGTCAGCAGAGGGTATGCAGGTTGATCCGAAGAAGATTGAGGCAGTCAAGAACTGGCCTAGACCAGCATCAACTACAGAGATTCGGAGTTTCTTGGGGTTGGAAGGCTATTATCGTCGGTTCGTGGAGGGGTTTTCATCTATTGTAGCCCCGATGACCAGGTTGACCCAGAAGGGTGCCCAATTCAGATGGTCGGATGAGTGTGAGGCGAGCTTTCAGAAGCTCAAGACAGCTCTGACTACGGCACCGGTGTTGGTTTTGCCCACAGGTTCAGGGCCTTATACAGTTTATGTGATGCTTCCCGTAGTGGGCTTGGTGCAGTGTTGATGTCAGGATGGCAAGGTCA
>NW_017680257.1:13248-14071 GCF_001879085.1 Nicotiana attenuata | reverse complement strand
AATTTTTATAAGATATATCTTGGAGACTGGGCTTGAGGTCACAACAATGTCTAAGTACGTAGTGAATGGTTATAAGTTCCATACAAATGATTGCTCTAAAAATAAAAATAGCAACAACAGCGGAGTGTGGGTACAAGGTGGTGATGGTAACCAAGTTGGAGATATTGATTATTATGGTGTGCTCAAAGAAATAATAGAACTAGAATATAAAGGTTGGCCATTTAAGAAATTGATACACTTTAGATGCAAGTTGTTTGACCCAAATCCAACAAGAGGTACAAGAGTACACAACCAATACAACATAATTAAGGTTAATCATACGAGGGAGTATGATCGCTATGATCCTTTCATAATTGCACATAATGTTCGTCAAGTGTATTATGCTCCTTATCCATTGAGGCGGAATAAGTCTGATTGGTGGGCTGTAATAAAAACTAAGCCTGTAGGTAGGGTGGAAGTCGAGAATGTGTTAGATGTTGCCTATCAAACCGATATCTCCAGTGTTCACCAAATAGTGGACGATCAGTTAGAAAATGATTTGGAACATCCTGAATGCATATTAGAAGAAGTTGATATATATAAAGTAACAATTATAGAAAATGAAGACGAAGAATCAACTGATGAAGCTCAAACAAGTGAGGATGATGAATTCTCGTTCGAGGAACAATACGATGATGAGCTTTAAAAAGTTGGTTTTTTATAGCACTCTTGTTTTATAGCTAGTTTCTTATATGTTTCAATCTAAATATGTATTATATTATGCAGATGGCAGGCAAGGGTCAAGGTAACAATGACCCTACTGGTTCTCGGGGTCGAGAAAAGG
>NW_017680257.1:0-8785 GCF_001879085.1 Nicotiana attenuata | reverse complement strand
CGTGGAGGCCAATTCGAAGGGCAAAGGCGTCGCGAGCTAGGGATTTAGCCGGTTCGAGGTGAGTAATGGTTGTAAATGATGTTTCTAGGGTTTGAAACCCTGGATTGTGCATCGTAGTACTATGTTGAGGTGAGGCACACGCTCGATGACGAGCATGGGGTCGTGTACTATTAGGGATTTGGACTTGGTCCGTCCTGATTGATGATTTTACCGCGTATTTGATTTAAAACTATTTGTTATCATCGTTTATTGGGCTGAATGCCATGTTTGGGCTTCGTGCCAACTACTTGAACCCTTTGGGGCTTTTATTTGATATTTCCTCACTGTTTTGACTTACTACTTGAACTCAGTCATGTTAAATTCCACTGTTTTACTACTCAGCCGTTTTTACTCGGTTTGAGATTTAAATGATATTTTAAATGATGTTTGGGCTGAGAAACACTGTTTTACTATTGCCCGAGGGGCTTGTGATGATTTTTGACTGAGTAAGGTCGAGGGCCTATATTTTGAGGAGATACTGATACTGATTGGAGGTCGAGAGCCTGAGATATGTACGCCACGAGGTGGCTTGATTGATATGAGGCCGAGGGCCTAGATTTGATGCCACGAGATGGATTGTTATTGCGCTTGGGCCGTAAGGAGCTCCTCCAGGAGTCTGCACACCCCCAGTGAGCGCGGGTACCTATTGTGATATGAGATTGAGCCCGAGGGGCTGTTACTGTTGTGAGATGTTGCTCGAGGGGTGGTTGTGGTGTTACTGTGCTCGAGGGGCGAAGTTTTATTTGTTTACTTTATCATAATTATCTGTCAGTTACATGTTTACTGGTTTAAAGAGCATTTTCCTTATTTTTACTGGTTTTCCTGATTATAAATGATTTTACTGCTGCATTATAGACTGTCTTGTGCTTTACGTGTTTTCTTACTTTCAGTCATTATTTATATTCGTTACTCACTGAGTTGGAGTACTCACTTTACTCCCTGCACCCTGTGTGCAGATTCAGGCATAGCTGGTTCCGCTCCGGAGTGTTGATTTCCTCCAGTTCCAGGCGGACTTCTTTGGAGATTACGAGGTAGCTGTTGGCATCCGCAGCCCCGTGTCTCTATCTCTCTATCATTCATGTTCTTTCCGAACAATTGTAGTAGTTTATGACTTTAGCAGACTGTATTGTGATTCATAGATGCTCGTGACTTGTGACACGTCGGTTAGGGCTGTGTCGGGTTGGATTTTCCGCATTTTTATTGATATTTCCGCTATTCGGTATTAGTAAATCATGTTTTAGACTATTATGTGTTGGTTAACTGTTTTAAAAGATGAATTGGGTTGAACTGGCTGGCCTTGTCTTCACGAGAGGCGCCATCACGACCAGGTTCGGGGTTAGGGTCGTGACAAGTTGGTATCTGAGCCTAGGTTACATAGGTCTCACGAGTCATGAGCAGGTTTAGTAGAGTCTCACGGATCGGTACGGAGACGTCTCTATTTATCCTCGAGAGGCTGCAGAACCTTTAGGAATAACTTCACATTCTTGAAATTCTTATCGTGCGAGTTTGTTGATCCGAGTACTGAACTTCTATTGTTCCATTCTCTCACAGATGGTGAGGACACGCGCTACCGGACAGGATGGACAACCACCAGTGCCACCAGCCACGGCCAACAGAGGTCGAGGACGCGGTCGTGGTCGTGGTAGAGGCAGAGCAGCGAGGGCAGCACCAACAGATCCACCAGTTGCCCCAGTTCAGGACCAGGTCCCAGTTGTGGACCCTCCATCAGCACCAGCTCAGGCACCAGCGGTGCCTATTGTGATTCCGGGTCTTCCGGAGGCCTTGGCTCAGATCTTATCAGTTTGCACTGGCCTAGATCAGGTGGTTTCAGCTACTTCACAGGCCGGGAGAGGTAGTCAGACTCCCGCCGCCCGCACACCTGAGCAGGTCGTGCAGGGACTTCAGACGCCGGAGGCACCTCTAGTCCAGCCGGTCATAGCTGCTCAGGACTATGTAGTTCCTGTCATGCCAGAGGATGAGCAACGCAGGTTGGAGAGATTTGGGAGACTTCAACCTCCGACCTTCAGCGGAGCAGAGGGCGAGGATGCCCAGGGCTTTCTAGACAAGAGGATGCTTCGTAGAGCCGGTATCTTGGAGACCAGCGGGGTCGCTTTCACTATGTATCAGTTTCCAGGACCTGATTTTACTTGGTGGGAGGATTTTGAGAGGCGTAGGCCAGTTGGTGTAGCACCCCTATCCTGGCAGCAGTTATCCCTTCTATTTCTGGAGAAGTATGTACTGCAATCTCCTAGAGAGGAGCTGCGTAGACAGTTTGAGTGGTTGCGTCAGGGAGACATGACCGTGTCATAGTATGAGTTGAGGTTCTCGGAGTTGGCTCGTCATGCCATCTGGTTGGTCCCGATAGATCGAGAGAGGATCAGGAGGTTTGTCGATGGTCTTACTTATCAGCTCCGTATCCTTATGACCCGGGAGAGGGTGACTGGTGCTACATTCAAGGAGGTTATGGATATTGCCAGGGAGATTGAGTCTGTCCGTTGCTAGGAGCGAGAAGAGAGAGAGGCCAAGAGGCCTCGAGGATCTGGTAGCTATAGTGGTGGTCCTTCGAGGGGCCAGTTCCAGCACGGTAGAGGCCGACAATTCCGTCAGGGTCAGTCTGATCGCTCAGGTTATCGAGGAGCATCATCGGGTCATGGTTCCCACAGTTCACACCAGGGCCATTCTTCACTTAGTGCCCTCCCAGCTTAGAGCTCATCCCGTGCTCCATATGTTCAGGGCTCTTCTTAGCCGAGTGCATCTACTGGTCACCCCGGTGCGAGGGGTTCCCATCAGTCCCCTTCTCCAGCACCTAGGATTTGTTACGAGTCTGGCGAGATGGGCCACATGTGGAGGCAGTGTCCTCGCCGTGTTGCTAGTTCATCCCAGTAGAGGGGTCAGTCATCAGCTTCAGCGCCAGTTGCTGCACCACCACCCAGCTAGCTAGGGGTGGGGATCAATCAGCCAGGGGTCGCCCCAGAGTGGGAGGCCGATCAGGGGGCGGTCAGGCCCGTTTCTATGCTCTTCCAAGCAGACCCGATGCCATTGCTTTTATGATGTTGTCATTACAAGTATTATTTCAGTTTGCCACAGAGATGCCTCTGTACTATTTGATCCCGGTTCTACCTATTCTTATGTGTCATCATACTTTGCTCACTATTTGGGTACTCCTCGTGATTCTCTTGCTTTACCGGTTCATGTATCTACCCCGGTGGGGGAGACTGTTGTTGTAGACCGTGTGTACCGGTCGTGTGTGGTGACTATTGGGGGTCTGGAGACCTGAGTTGATCTTTTATTATTGAGTATGGGGGATTTCGATGTCATTCTGGGCATGGATTGGCTATCTCTGTGCTGCGCTATTCTAGATTGTCATGCCAAGACAGTCACATTGGCTATACCGGGTGTGCCACAGATTGAGTGGCGTGGCGTGACTGATTATGTTCCTAGTAGAGTGATCTCGTTCTTGAAGGCCCAGCGTATGGTTCGGAAGGGTTGTCTATCGTATCTTGCCTTTGTGAGGGATGTTGGAGCTGAGACTCCCAGTATTGATTCTGTCCCAGTTGTGAGGGATTTCCCTGATGTTTTTCCTGCAGACCTGCCGGGCATGCCACCGGACAGGGATATTAATTTTGGTATTGACCTGGTGCCGGGCACTCAGCCCATTTCTATTTTGCCGTATCGTATGGCACCAGCGGAGTTGAAGGAGTTAAAGGAGCAGCTTCAGGAACTCCTTGATAAGGGGTTCATTCGGCCTAGTGTGTCACCTTGGGGTGCGCCGGTTCTGTTTGTGAAGAAAAAGGATGGCACTATGAGAATGTGCATTGATCATAGGCAATTAAACAAGGTAACAGTTAAGAACAAATATCCTTTGCCTCGCATTGATGATTTATTCGACCAGCTCCAGGGAGCGAGGGTATTCTCCATGATTGATCTCCGTTCGGGTTATCACCAGTTGAAGATCAGGGATTCGGATATTCTTAAGACGGCCTTCAGGACCAGATATGGTAACTATGAGTTCCTGGTTATGTCTTTTGGGCTGACCAATGCCCCAGCAGCGTTCATGCATCTGATGAACAACGTGTTCCGGTCTTATCTTGATTCATTTTTTATAGTTTTCATTGATGATATCCTGGTATATTCGCGTAGTCAGGAGGAGCACGCAGAGCATTTGAGGGTTGTGTTGCAGAGATTGAGGGAGGAGAAGCTTTACGCAAAGTTCTCCAAGTGTGAGTTTTGGCTCAGTTCAGTGGCATTCTTGGGACATGTGGTGTCCAGTGAGGGTATTCAGGCTGATCGAAAGAAGATAGAGGTGGTGCAGAGTTGGCCCAGGCCGTCCTCAGCCACAGAGATTTGTAGTTTTCTTGGTTTGGCAGGTTATTATCGCCGGTTTGTTCAGGGATTCTCATCTATCGCATTGCCCTTGACCAAATTGACTCAGAAGGGTGTTTCATTTGTATGGTCGGACGAGTGTGAGGAGAGCTTTCAGAAGCTCAAGACAGCTTTGACCACAGCTCCAGTGTTGGTTTTGCCATCAGCTTCAGGTTCATATACCGTGTATTGTGATGCTTCGAGAGTAGGGATTGGTTGTGTGTTGATGCAGGAGGGTAGAGTTATTGCTTATGCTTCTCTTCAGTTGAAGCCCCATGAGAAGAACTACCCCGTTCATGATTTAGAGTTGGCTGCCATAGTTCACGCATTGAAGATTTGGAGGCATTACTTGTATGGCGTATCTTGTGAGGTATTCACTGATCATCGCTGTCTTCATTGTTCAAGCAAAAAGATCTTAATTTGAGGCAGCGTAGATGGTTGGAGTTACTTAAGGATTATGACATCACTATATTGTACCATCCGGAAAGGCCAATGTGGTGGCCGATGCTTTGAGCCGAAAGGCAGTGAGTATGGGGAGTTTGGCATACCTTCCAGTTGGGGAGAGACCTCTTGCGGTTGATGTTCAGGCTTTGGTCAATCGGTTCGTAAGGTTGGATATTTCGGAGCCTAGTCGGATATTGGCTTGTGTGGTTTCTTGGTCTTCCCTATATGAACGCATCAGAGAGGGCCAGTATGATGATCCACATTTGCTCGTCCTTAGGGATAGAGTTCAGCATGATGATGCTAGAGATGTGACCATTGGAGATGATAGGGTATTGAGGATGCAGGGCCGGATTTGTGTGCCCAATGTAGATGGGCTTCGGGAGTTGATTCTGGAGGAGGCCCATAGCTCGCGGTATTCGATTCATCCAGGAGCCGCGAAGATGTATCAGGATCTTAGACAGCATTACTGGTGGCGGAGAATGAAGAAGGATATTGTGAGATTTGTAGCTCAGTGTCTCAATTGTCAGCAAGTGAAATATGAGCATCAGAGATCGGGTGGCTTGCTTCAGAGGATGGATATTCCAGAGTGGAAGTGGGAGCGGATCACTATGGATTTTGTAGTTGGACTCCCTCGGACTTTGAAGAAGTTCGATGCTATTTGGGTGATTGTGGATAGGCTGACCAAGTCCGCGCACTTCATTCCTATTTGTACTACTTATTCTTCAGAGCGGTTGGCAGAGATATACATTCGGGAGATTGTTCGGTTGCATGGTGTCCCAGTTTCCATCATTTCAGATCGGGGCACTCAGTTTACTTCCCAGTTCTGGCAGTCTGTTCAGCGAGAGTTAGGTACTCAGGTGTAGTTGAGCACAGCTTTTCACCCTCAGACGGACGGTCAGTCCGAGCGCACCATTCAGATCTTGGAGGATATGCTGCGCGCTTGTGTTATTGATTTCGGAGGGTCATGGGATCAGTTTCTACCGCTTGCAGAGTTTGCTTACAACAACAGCTACCAGTCGAGTATCCAGATGCCTCCATATGAGGCCTTGTACGAGAGGCGGTATAGATCTCCAATTGGTTGGTTTGAGCCCGGTGAGGCTAGGCTATTGGGGACAGATTTGGTTCAGGCTGCCTTAGATATACTAAAGGTAATTCAGGAGAGACTTCGTACAGTGCAGTCGAGGCAAAAGAGTTATGCTGACAGGAAGGTTAGAGATGTGTCCTTCATGGTCGGTGAGAAGGTTCTGTTAAAGGTCTCACCCACAAAAGGTGTTATGAGATTTGGAAAGAAGGGGAAGTTGAGTCCGCGGTTCATTGGGCCTTTTGAGGTACTTCGGAGGATTAGAGAGGTGGCTTATGAGCTTGATTTGCCACCCAGCTTGTCGAGTGTGCACCCAGTGTTCCATGTTTCTATGCTCTGAAAGTACATTAGAGATCCGTCTCATGTTCTGGATTTCAGCACGGTACAGTTGGAGGGTGATTTGACTTATGATGTAGAGCCAGCAGCTATTCTGGAGCGTCAGGTTCGGAAGTTGAGATCAAAGGATATAGCTTCGGTGAAGGTGCAGTGGAGAGGTCGGCCCGTGGAGGAGGCTACCTGGGAGACCGAGCGGGAGATGCGGAGCAGATATTCTCACCTGTTTGAGGCTTCAGGTATGTTTCTTGACTCGTTCGAGGACGGACGTTTATTTAAGTTGGGGAGGATGTGACGACCGGGCCGGTCGACTTATGAGTTACCGCTCAGTTTCCCCTATTTTTGCTTCTTTTTGCTTTGTCCATCTCTGTGTTGAGGTATCGGGTTAGTCGGAGTGAATCCGGAATGATTTTGATAAGGTTTGAGACACTTAGTCTCTTTTAAGAAGGCTTAAGTTGGAAAAGTCAACCGGATGTTGACTTATGTGTTAGAGGGATCGGATGTGAGTTTCGATGGTTCGGTTAGCTTCGAGAGGTGATTTATGACTTAGGAGTGTGATCGGCATGGATTTTGGAGGTCCGGAGTAGAATTAGGCTTGAATTGGGGAAGTTGAGATTTTGGCGATTTCCGGTTGGTAGGTGAGATTTTGATTCAGGGGTCGGAATAGAATTCTGAGAGTTGCAGTAGCTTCGTTATGTCATTTGGGATGTGTGTGCAAAATTTCAGGTCATTCGGACGTGGTTTGGTTGGGTTTTTTATCAAAAGCGTATTTCGGAAGGTTTTAGAAAAACTTAGGCTTGACTCCGATGTGTTTTGAGTGATTTGATGTTGTTTGAGGTGTTTTGATGATTGAAACAAGTTTGAATAAGGTTTTAGGAGGTGTTGGTGCAATTGGTTTGAAGTTCCGGGGGTTCCGGGTAGGTTCCAGGATGTTTTAGGCCAAAAATCATAGTTGTAGCAGGTCCAGAAGGGTTGCAGGCCTCGGAACCCACCTGCGCGGTCCGCACAAAATGAAGTGCGTCCGCGGTAGGTGCTGTGCGGACCGCACAAAATACAGTGCGGCCGCGGTGACGAACATTTCACTAGTCCTACTTCGGAATCACATATCTTTTGATCTACAAGGAATTTTGAGATGATTCAAAATGAAAGTTGTAGCCCTTCGTGTCTAGTTTCCATAAAGGTAAAGATATCGCAATTTGAATATCTGTAGCGAAAGTTATGGCCAAAATACTAAAGCCTGTCACTGCAGTCAAGACCTGTGCGGCCGCAGTCGTTTTTGTGCGGACCGCACTGGTTTTATGAGGACCGTGGTCATTTTTGTATGGTCCGCAGAGGTGGAAATCTGTGGGGTACTCTATAAATACGAGGTTTAGGGTTTTATTTGATATTTTGACCTAGAGAGCTCGGACTTTGGTGATTTATTGAAGGTTTTTCAAGAAATTCATCGAGATAAGCGATTCTAACTCAGATTTGGCTAGAGTACATGAATCTATCATTGAATTCATCATTTAATTCGTGATTTGGGATGGAATTTGGGAAGAAAATTTATGAAATCTTCCAAAAATATAAAATGATGATCTGAAGGACCAAATGGTATCAGAATTGGATAATTTTGGTATGGTTAGACTCGTGAGGGTATGAGGATTCTAAAAATATAAATTTTACCCGATTCCGAAATGTGGGCTCGGGGCTCGGGTTTTGGTAATTTCGGGAATTGTGTCATATTTTGATTGTTTTAGCTTGGGCTTTGTTCCCTTAGCATATTTTGACGTCCTCGTTCCGATTTTGGATAGATTCAACGTGCGTGGAGGCCGATTTGAGGGTCAAAGGCATTGCAAGCTAGAGATTTAGCCGGGTCGAGGTGAGTAATGCTTGTAAATGATGATCTGAGGGTTTGAAACCCCGGATTGCACATCGTAGTGCTATGTTGAGGTGAGACACACGTCTGTTGACGAGCGTGGGGTCGTACACTGTTGGGGATTGTGACTTGGTCCGCCCGGGTTTATGATTTTACCGCGAGTTTGACTAAAACTTATTTGTTATCACTATGATCTGGGCTGAATGCCTTATTTGGGCTTCGTCCCAATTATTTGAACCCTTCGGGGCTTTTTCTTGATATTTCCTCACTGTTTGAAATATTTACTTGAACTTAGTCATGTATTTTTCCACTGTTTTACTACTCAGCCGGTTTTTACTCAGTTTTGAGACTTAAATGATATTTTAAATGAAGTTTTGGGTTGAGACACACTGTTTTACTATTGCCCAAGGGGCTTGTGAGTACTTTTGACTAAGTAAGGCCGAGGGCCTATGTTATGAGGAGACATTGATACTGATTTGAGGCCGAGGGCCTGAGATATGTACGCCACGAGGTGGCTTGATCGATATGAGGCCGAGAGCCTAGTTGTGATGCCACGAGATGGCTTGTTATTGCGCTTGGGTCGTAAGGGGCCCCTCCCGGAGTCTGCACACCCCTAGTGAGCGCGGGTACCCAGTGTGATGTGAGATTGAGCCCGGGGGGCTGTTATT
>NW_017680256.1:13637-14072 GCF_001879085.1 Nicotiana attenuata | reverse complement strand
TGGAGCCCTAATGTTGGTAAAAAGGCGACTAGGGAATGGAGGCCCTATGTCTAAAAACTCAACTCATGGATTGGAGCCCTAATGTTGGCACAAAAGGCGACTAGGGAATGGAGGCCCTATGTCTAAAAACTCAACGGAGCCCTAATGTTAGTAAAAAAGGCGTTAAGGGAATGGATGCCCTATGTCTTAAAACGCAACTCAGGGATTGGAGCCCTAATGTTGGTAAAAAAGCGACTAAGGAATGGAGGCCCTATGTCTAAAAATCTCAACTCAGGGATTGGAACCCTAATGTTGGTAAAAAGGTGACTAGGGAATGGAGGCCCCATGTCTTAAAACTCAATTCAGGAATTGGAGCCCTAATGTTGGTAAAAAACGCGACTAGGGAATGGAGGCCCTATGTCTAAAAATCTCAACTCAGGGATTGGATCCCTAATG
>NW_017680256.1:8513-8779 GCF_001879085.1 Nicotiana attenuata | reverse complement strand
CCCTAATGTTGGTAAAAAAGCCGACTAGGGAATGGAGGCCCTATGTCTAAAAACTCAACTAACGGATCGGAGCCCTAATGTTGGTAAAAAAGGCGACAAGGGAATGGATGCCCTATGTCTAAAAATCTCAACTCAGGGATTGAACCCTAATGTTGGCAAAAAGGCGACTAGCGAATGGAGGTCCTATGTTTAAAAATCTCAACTCAGGGATTGGAGCCCTAATGTTGGCAAAAAGGCGACTAGGGAATGGAGACCCTATGTCTAAA
>NW_017680256.1:0-7439 GCF_001879085.1 Nicotiana attenuata | reverse complement strand
CAACTTGGAATATCGCAGTGGAAAGACCAATCATGTTGCTGATGCGCTCAGTCGGAGAGCTGATCTAGCATCGGTGTGCCACTCGCCACCCTAAGGGGGAGCGAAGTAGCCACATCCATCAAGGACCAAATACGGGATCTACTCATCAAGGATCCTGCTGCTCAGTATTTGGTTGATTTGGTAGGACAGGGCAAGACTCGCCAGTTCTACATGGAAGATGGTTTTCTGAAAGTAAAAGGGAACCGACTTTATGTTCCTAAAGGAGGAGATTTGCGGAGGACTGTTCTAGCGGAATGTCATGATACTCTGTGGGTCGGCCATCCCGGTGAAGAACGCACCATGGCGTTACTTCGTCGTGCCTATTATTGGCCTAAAATGGCCGATGATGTCGCTCAGTATGTGAAGACTTGTCTAGTATGCCAGAAGGACAAGTCGGACCGCTTGACACAAGCGGTACTCTTGGAACCACTCGCTGTCCCAAAGAGACCTTGGGAAAGCGTTTCCCTGGATTGCCCAAGGTCGGAGATCTCACAACCATCTTGGTTGTGGTGGACCGGTTTTCCAAGTATGCTACCTTTATTGCAGACCCACAGTATATATCAGCAGAAGATCCAGCTCGACTCTTCTTCTCTCATGTCGTCAAATATTGGGGCTTGCCCAAAGACATTGTTAGTGACCGCGACTCACGGTTCACTAGCAACTTTTGGACCCAACTCTTCAAGTGCCTTGGGTCAAAATTGAGTCACAGCTCAAGTTTTCATCCGCAATCTGATGGCCAGACGGAGCGGTTCAATGGTATGTTGGAGGAATATCTCCGCCACTTTGTAACCGGATCGCAGAAGAATTGGGTGAAGCTTCTGGATGCTGCTCAACTGTGTTTCAATTCACAAAAGAGCTCTAGTACCAACAAAAGCGCTTTTGAAATTGTTACCGGACAGCAACCGCTACTCCCACACACTGTGAATGCACCAAACATGGCTAAATCTCCTCGAGCTGCCAGCTTCTCAAAAGAGTGGAAGCGGAATTTGGAGATAGTGCGGAGCTATCTTGTCAAAGCCCAAAAGCGGATGAAGAGGCATACTGATCAGAATCGTCGCTTTGTTGAATATCAAGTAGGAGACAAAGTGATGGTCAAAATTCCAAAGCGGTACTTATTTGCAGGGGTCCATGACCCTCGCCTATTGCAAAAATACATTGGACCCTTGTCCATTGAAAAGTGTATTGGGAAGGTTGCATACCGGGTGGATACCCCAGCTTGGTGGAAAATTCATCCTGTCTTCCATGTCAGTCTCCTAAAACCTTTTCGGGAAGACACGGAGGATCCTTCAAGGAGCCAGCTCACAATACCCAGTATTCGAGGTCCCAATTCAACCGGGAAAAGGCGTGTTGAAGCTATCCTTGATGACAGAGTGATTCATGCCTCAAGGAAAGATCACCAAGAGTTTTTGGTGAAATGGCAGGGCTGTGATGCAAAAGAGAATACTTGGGAGAGGGGAACAAACCTCAAAGCCTACAAGAGCCTCATTGAAGATTATTTTGCAAGTAAGGCACCGAGGACGTCGCCAACTCAGGTGGGGGAGAATGTCATGGGCGGCTTTCCAGCCATGCCCCATGACCCCTTGGGCGCGCCCCGTGGCGTCCTAGCAAACCTCCCAATGCCTAGCGCCACGGACGGCCCCGTGGTCTTGGCCGCGCCAAGTGACAAGCGCGCAGGTGCCTCTGTCGTCCCACCAATATCCCTCGCGAGCGCCAAGCCGCAAGCAGAAGTCAACAGCGCCGCGCGCGCAGACAACGCCGCGCGCTCAGACCGTGATGCCAAAGACACTGGTGCTGACAATGGACCTGCTGCTGCCTTATAGAAAACTAAGTCATTTTCATTGTAAATATAGAGTAGTTTTATTTCATGTACTTCCATTATGTTTCTCTAGCTTAATCAAGTCTAGTCTTGTAACTTTGAATTATTTTTTTTAAGTACTATTAGGGGGGATCAAGCAATCAAAACTTTCTAGCAAGCAAGCAATTCTCTGTACTGGTGTCTCTCCCCCTCGACACCGCGTTGCTTTTCTGTAATAGCTTTAATGCAATCAAGCTTTCTTTCATTCTGAATTCTCATTTCTGTTCTCTCAATTGCTCTTGACATTGGTTTTTCCGTACGGCACTGACAATCTCGTCTAGCGTACGGAAGGGACCTCAGTTGGCGGACAGCAACTGCACTGACATCAGTCGCCTAGCCTTACGTCGCCCTTCCAAGGAATCTCAGGAAGGCGCCGCGTAACAGGTTGGAATATGATTTATACCGGTATAAGTTATTGCCGGTATAAGTTATATTGGGATAAGTTATGCTGGGATTAGTTATGCTAGAATTGTTGTTTATTCATTGTTTGGTATGTTGTACTAAGAATGACAATTGCATAATTTCTAAGAAGAAAGTATAAGTTATACCCGTGTTAATTACCCCACCTTTTATAAGGTATAAGTTATCCTAGTGTTAAAATTAACACCGGGATAACTTATACCTGGTTTACTAACCAAACAGAGTATTAAGGTGATATTAAATTTTTATACCACCCTTATACCTTCTTATACCTCATACCAAACGACCCCATAGTATTAACAGAGTATATGTTTATGCTTCACTGACTATCAACACCTCAACAATTTGATATTTTTGCACTATTGCTCTTTCTGTATCTTTCATTCTCCAGATATAATGATAAAAAGTTCTGTAACAAAACTAGTTCCCATATTTCTTGAATTGTTTACTCAAGAAAATAACGTAATCTTATAAAACAAAGATGACATGCCATTCATCAAAATGTTTTCTTTCCTGTTGCGTAAGAGGCAAACTGCTGTTATAGCCTTTCTCTTTGTTTTCTTCTGTTTTTTTTTTTTTTTCGTTTTTTCGGTTCCTTTTCCTATCACATTTAAGGTCAAAACAGAAGTGAATGTTATTTGCAAATAGGACAGCATAGTGATCAAGTTTTCCATCGCTAAATCAGAAAACTTTGCCAATAAAGGTTCCATAATTATGGAACGAAAATTTGTCAGATAGTTGCAAATGAAAGGTTTATTGCAAGATATCTATTTGAGGACATCAAACAGCGTGCCAGATCCATCTTTGTTATCACAATCAGTCTATCATAAATAACCTGCCGGGCTATCCAGGGAATTCATTCAATTAAAAATGATAAAAATTTGAGTTACCTATATATAACCATAATGTTAGTACTATAAATAGCGTAGTCACTCTAAGCATTTCATCCACAACATTCAAACAGAGACATATTAGATTCAACAGAAAAATTCAGCTAGTGAAAGATGGCTTTGATATCCAATTGGAAGCTTGCTTTTGTAGCTCTACTAGTGTTAGGAATCTGGGCTTCTCAAACCGCATCTCGTGACTTGAACGAAGCATCAATGGTCCAGAAACACGAGTACTGGATGACTCGCTTTGGACGTGTGTACAGAGATGATGCAGAGAAGGCAAAGAGGTTCAAAATATTCAACGACAATGTTGATTATATTGAGTCAGTCAACAAGGCAGGAATTAGGCCTTATAAGTTGGGCATCAACGAATTTGCAGATTTGACAAATGAGGAATTTAGAGCGACTCACAACGGATACAAAATGTCTTCTCATCAGAAGTCATCAAAAACCATATCATTCAGGTATGAAAATATGACTGCTCCCGCTACCATGGATTGGAGAACGAAGGGCGCTGTTACTGGAGTTAAGGACCAAGGGCAGTGTGGTAAGTCAAGTAATTTGGTCATGTAAATAATAACATTTTCTTTAATGTATATGCTACAAAAGAAAATCTTATTAAGCTGATAATGTAGGATGTTGTTGGGCATTTTCTGCTGTTGCTGCTACTGAGGGGATCAACAAGATCAAAACAGGTAAGTTAATATCTTTATCTGAGCAAGAACTCGTGGATTGCGATACAAGTTCTGATATGGGATGTGAGGGAGGTCTTATGGATGATGCTTTTACGTTCATCATCAAGAACCATGGACTTACTACAGAATCAAATTATCCATACGAGGGAACTGATGGCACTTGCAAAACTAGAAAGGAATCCAACCATGTTGCCAAGATTACTGGTTACGAAGATGTCCCGGCCAACAGTGAATCTGCTCTGTTGAGTGCTGTTGCTAACCAACCTGTATCCGTTGCCATTGATGCTAGTGGATCAGATTTTCAGTTCTACTCTAGCGGTGTTTTTACTGGAGAATGTGGAACTGAGTTAGATCATGGTGTTACAGCAATCGGATATGGGAAAACTAGTGAAGGGACAAAGTATTGGTTAGTGAAGAACTCGTGGGGGACGAGCTGGGGAGAGAACGGTTATATTAGAATGCAAAGAGGTATTGATGCTGCAGAAGGAATTTGTGGAATTGCTATGCAAGCTTCTTATCCAACTGCTTAAATAGCTTAGAAGCTTTGGTGCATGGGAATTTGTTGTTATCACCTTGTTCATATTTTATGTGGTGTGTCTACTATGTATATATGTTATAAACTCCTTATATGTACATAATTGTTAAACTAAACTTTCTATGTGAAAAGATTGGTAATGCGAGTGAATGATAGAAAAATGCTTCCCTTATTTAAGACTTCGATTCCATAAACACGAGATTACTAAATATATTGTCTTAGATTCCACTATTCAATCTTTGATTCTTAGGTTTCTCTGTCTTAGATTCCACAAGTTCTTTCAACTCGTTTCTATCAACACTTGGCCCAAAATAAGTAACTTTTGTATGGACCCAAAACTCAACTAGCAGTAAGTAAGTAATGTTGGAGAAACATTAGAGGAGAGAACAGTTTGTATTTGAGAGAACTCTAATTCTCAACTCGTTTGCCTCAAAATGACAAGCACAACGAGGTATATATAATTGTCAATAGAGACTTCTACACTCACTCGTAGGTAGGGGCGGCAAAATGGTTAAAAGAAAACAGTTAACAACCCATACTATCCACTAAAAAATGGGTTGAATAATGAACTATTTAAAAACGGGTCAAATATGGATAAGAACCATATTATCCATTTAGAAAATGGACAACCAATGGATACCTAATGAGTTTAACTTTGGAATACATTTGTAAAGTCTCAAATTGGAGGCTACTCAAGTTTGGGAGACTAGGAATTCTCCCAGAAGAGATTATATTCATTAAGTCAACCCGTATTATCCACCGGTCATTCGTTTTTTATCCGTATTAAATATGGGTCGGGTTAAATAATTTATCTATTTTTTCATTACCCATTTTCCAACCGTCCCATATTCGACCTGACCCACCCGTTTGCCACCCCTTCTTGTAGGCTCTAGTTAATTTGAATTTTAGAAATGATCTAAATACCTGTCATGATAATGCTTAAGTTAATCTAGAAGAATCAAAATCCTGCATTTGCAAATTGGGATAACCACTCGTCATAGATAAACACAAGAATGTCCAATCCAAATATTAAGCAACTAATTGGATAGTAGTGTCTTATAAATACATAATCTCGTTCTAGTTTTAGAATTTATCCAACTTTCAAAGATATAATCTATAGCTTTTCTTTAATACTTTAATAAACGATCTCATTAAGCATTGAATTAATCGTACAATGTTATGAAATATTATTTTGTAGTGGATGTCTATAACTCCTAAAGAAGTTATTCCCACTACTCTTCTCCATTAAGTAGATAACTCCCACTACTTCTCACCATTATAGTTGTAACTCCCACACCTCCATAACCTCCCCATGATCTTTCCTCATGATCTCAATAGTTAATACCATGTTTATGATATCCCTTTGTATACCTCAATGTCATCCTATAAATAGAGGGTTTGGACATCACATTGTATACACTTGAATACATGGAAGAAATAGATTCTCTTCTCTCTTTCTCTCTACATTGTTGTCTATCTTTTTATTTTATATTATTACTTTGAGCTAAGTTTTGTAACACGTTATCAGCACGAATGCTATTTTATTTTCTCTAATACTTCCTAAAAGAAGTGAAAACCTTCCATGGAAGCTACAACTGCTTTTGCTGCTTTGCCAAGGAAAACTTTCATTACATCTTGATAAAGATTTTGTGGTAAGCACTAAAGATGACACTGTCGTGTCATTAATTTAGTCTTATGTGCATAAAGATGAGAAAGGTAAAATTTTATACTGCAATAGCATAGTTAACCTCATATTGATCTCAAGCCAGTCTCATTTAATGATAATATTTACTTGACCTCAGTTTGATGTATCATCTTATTCAATATGATGATGAGTGTTATATCTTCTTTCTTCAAATTCTTGAAAATTAAGATTAATATTAACCCCAAAAGGATTGTATTTTGAATCGTGCAACAATGATACTTTTGCATAGACATGTGATAAATTATAAATCTTATTAGATTATTTTTAAGCATGATAGTTTTTGCTTAGAAGCAATCCCATTCTCATTTTTAGAAATGGTACCAGTAAATCTTAAAAGCCGACCATGCATATGTGTGATACAAAGGAGTTGCTTCTTTATGTAACACGTGAAAAAAAGAAGATATTTTACAGTAGCATATGTAAACCAGTACCTAATTTTTAGTCAAAATTACTAGTCATATACATGTGTCATTTGGTTCTCATGGCTTTTTATTTGCACGAAACACTATGTCTTGATTATAATAGTCTTTACTGTTTTCCATATATATGAACCAATGATTTGAAAAGGTTTATATCTGGCTAGTTTATTGGGATACATTTTGTGTAAATACAGAATATGCTAGTAACATTGAATAAGCTTCATTATTTTCTGGAGTAGAATATATCTCATTACACTTTGGATCAATTTATAGTTACTGAAATGGTAGTGCATGATATACACTACTATATCTAAATAATATGTTTTGATCAGTTTACATATAGTATATTAGTACATGAATATTTACTGGACCAAAATTAATCATTGATAATATTTCTTATCATTTTTAATTCACTTATTTTTATGATAGTGTTTACTATGTTGAACTTACTAAAGTTTGATTTATGGATATGTAAAATTATATTACATTCCTTGAAGTGAATTAAACAATTTGTGTTAAATATTATATAAGGAAAAGACGGTGGATTCAAGTCCCAATGCACCATAAGGATAAGACATCGGGTTTTGAGTCCTGATGCTCCATGATTATAAGAGTTGGGTTCGAGTCCCAACTAATTATGGCCTAAAATGATTTTATATGGGTAAGACATTGGGTTTTAGTCCCAAATGCGCCATATTGATGATATAATGATGACTAAAGAAAAATAACATATTTTTCATGAAAAAGCACGAAGCATGTCCCACTTGATTTGCACCATTCTTGAAGTGAATGCGGTAGCAGTGCATAATAAGTCTAAATGTAGACAGGTGGTTGACCAATGAACAGTGGGCGTGACCAAAGACTAATATTAATAGTCATCA
>NW_017680255.1:3360-14073 GCF_001879085.1 Nicotiana attenuata | reverse complement strand
ATAACAACATTTGCGAGGGACAATAAAAGTACTATTTGATATTTCTATGTTACTCAAACCATTTGTTTTTTTCTTTACTGCTCTTCGTTGATACTCTGTAAAAAAATACAGCTAATACATCAATTATCAAAGATAAATACTTTATCTATCTGTCAAGTTGCTTCATTTCATCGATGAACATAAATAAGGTAAACAATGAAATGCTATTTAATATGACTTCATGCGTTATAAATTATACTAAAAATTTTGATTTTGGACTTTTTTTTTCGTTATAGGTGTTGGAGATTACCATACGTCTGAAGTAGCTTCACAGGTTTTGGAAAGTTTCTTCAAATGCTACTTTCATGCACTTCATTCATACGTACCCACCTATATTACTCTCAACAAAATTCATCTATTTATTTTTAATTTTACTCCTTCTGTATTCGATCGCTAATTCTAATTTGCAATATACATATTTTTATTATCTCTGTAAACTCTTCTTTTCTTATAATTTATCCGCGCATCGCGCGGGTACTATACTAGTATAAATTAAAAAATAAAGTAGATCAAACCAATGTGTAAGCTAAATCTCGACCTCGAGCTGTGACAGCCTCGAGGTATGATAAAGGGAAGAACAATGAATAAACAACTCAGATGAACAGTGAATAGAATAGCAAGAGAATATCAAGCGCATAATTTCTTATCAATGAGCAGTGATCAATGTGTTACAAATGGATGGGATCCAGCCTTTATATAATAGGGGAGTCCTAAATAAGGTACACTTTCAATTAATTATAGTAGGAAATCGTATTTGACAATTGTTTAACAGTTGAAGACCAATCCATTTTGAAATTTACGCCGTGATCTCCAGCCTGTTGCGGGTATCTCGCTCTTTCCGTTATTGACTCATATCGGCATCACCTCGAAGCATGCCTTCTTCTAACTTCGGTAAATGTTATTGACCATGACCTTGGAAAGGAACTTCGATCCCGAGCTCGACGTTCTGATTTTACGACATGGTATTACTTTTTCCATCGAAGATCAAAATCGGGTAGCCCCAATTTCCACCGTAGTGAAATATGTGACCAAGTGTTTGAATTGCCAGCAGGTCAAGTATGAACATCAAAGGCCGGATGGCCTACTTCAGCGGATGCCTATTCCGGAGTGGAAGTGGGAGCGCATCACCATGGATTTTGTAGTGGGGTTGCCGCGGACTTTGCGGAAGGTTGATTCAGTATGGGTCATTGTGGATAGGTTGACCAAGTTGGCCCATTTCATTCCAGTGGCGACTACTTATACAGCGGAGAAGTATGCTCAGATTTATATTCGGGAGATAGTCCGATTGCATGAGGTGCCGGTTTCCATCATATCCGACAGAGGCCCTTAGTTCACTTCCCATTTCTGGAGAGCCGTTCAGAGTGAGTTGGGGACCCGTGTAGAGCTTAGCACAACATTCCATCCTCAGACCGACGGGCAGTCGGAGCAGACAGTTCAGATTTTAGAGGATATTCTTAGAGCATGTGCGATTGACTTTGGAGGGCAGTGGGATCAGTTCTTGCCCCTAGCGGAGTTTGCATACAACAACAGCTATCAGTCCAGCATAGAGATGGCCTCGTACGAAGCTTTGTATGGTCAACGATGTCGTTCTCCTATCGGGTGGTTTGAGCCCGGAGAGGCTAAGCTACTGGGTACAGATTTGGTACAGGATGCCTTGGATAAGGTGAAGTTGATTCAAGAGAGGCTTCGCACAGCTCAGTCCACACAGAAGAGTTACGCGGATCAGAAGGCACGTGATGTATCATTTATGGTTGGCGAGAAGGTTCTCTTGAAGGTATCGCCCATGAAGGGCATTATGAGATTCGGGAAAAAGGGCAAGTTGAGCCCAAGGTTTATTGGCCCCTTTGAGGTGTTGAGACGAGTTGGGGAGGTTGCCTATGAGCTTGCCATACCCCCTAGTTTATCGGGAGTTCATCGAGTTTTCCATGTTTCGATGCTTCGGAAGTATCATACCGACCTATCCCATGTGTTGGACTTCAGTACTATTCAGTTAGATGAGAGTTTGGGCTATAAGGAGGAGCCAGTGGCCATTATTGACAGGCAGGATCGCCAATTGAGGTCCATGAGCATTTCTGCGGTAAGAGTCCAGTGGAGGGGCCAACCGGTCGAGGAGGCGACATGGGAGTCCAAGGAGGACATACGGAGCAGATATCCCCACTTATTCAGCAGTCCAGGTACTTTTCTATGTCCGTTCGAGGACAAACGTTTATTTAAGAGGTGGAGAATGTAACGACCCGACTGGTCGTTTTGCCTTTTAGAACCCCGTTCCCTTAAATAAGACTTCCCGCGCTTGCTTTAGCTAATTAATAACTTGCGGGGACAGTTGGTTCGGGAGTTGGAAGAGTTTTGAGTAAAAATATGTCCAATTGTTTCTTTAAAACTCTCTTAAAAGACCAAGTTTGACTTCGGTCAACTTTTTGGGAAAACGGACCCGGATCGGGATTTGACGGTCCGGGAGGGTCCGTGGAAAAATACGGGACCTGGGCGTATGCCCGAAATCGAATTCTGAGTTCCCTAGCCCGAGTAATGAATTTTTATTGGAAATTGTTAAAGCGAAGTTTTAAAGAATTAAAGAAACTAAGAAATCATTGATTTCCTAGGTACCGGGCTCGAATTTTGGTTCCGAAGCTTGGTACAGGTCCGAAATATCAGTTAAGACTTGCCCGTAAAATTTGGTGTCGTTCCGAGTAGTTTAAGGGAGTTTTGGCCCGTTGGAAGAAAATTAAGAACTTGAAGTTCAATAGTTTGATTCATTTGGTTTTAGGGGGTGATTCCAAGATTTAGCGTGGCTTTGAGTGTTCCGAGGGTTCGAGTAGGTTCGCCTCGTGATTTCAGACATGTCGGTATGTTGGGGCGGGGCTCGGGAGCCCCGAGCATCAAACGAGCGAGGTTCGAGTGAAGTAGGAAAATTGAAGAATAGCTGAAGGTCTGCTGCTTCTGTCATAACCGCATCTGCGGTTCTAGGACCGCAGATGCGGTCAGTCCATCGCAGAAGCGGCCAATGGCCAGGCCAGGAGAAACCGCAGGAGCGGCTCGAAAGCTGCAGAAGCGGCTCCGCAGAAGCGGACTTCATGCCGCAGAAGCGGCTCCGCAGAAGCGGACCCCAGACTACAGAAGCGGTCCAGCCATTTTCGCCCAGTTCCACAGATGCGGTCCTCCTTTCGCAAGTGCGGGACCGCAGAAGCAGTCCCCAGACCGCAGGGAAATCGGGGCAGTGAGTTCAAACAATTCGAACTCAAAGGCCATTTATTTCATTTCTACTCCACACTTAGGCGATTTGGGGGCTTCCAAAGAGAGGATTTCAACATAGCACTTCAAGGTAAGTTAATTCCATTCATTATTAGTTTAAATACATGTATATTAAGTTGATTAAACACTAAAAATTAGGTGAAATCAAAAGGGTTAGAGCTAGACCTAGGGTTTAAGTAAAATCAAGATTTAACCACAAAATTTGCTATGAAATGAACTAGAATTCATATATTATTGATCCTTAGGTTATAGAGAACAACTTTCTTCGAAAAATCTCGGAATCCGGGCACGTGGGCCCGGGGTCGGAATTTAGGAAACTTGTGAAAAAGGTTGGGAAATCGCTTAAATAGTTAGAATTCGATCTTGTAGGCCTATACTGACTAGTTCTTACTTCATTTAACTAGTTTGTGATTGTTCGGCTCCTAATTGAGGACTTGGGCTTGTTCTTGATATTGGAAGTACGCTTTGGAGCGAGGTGAGTCTCCTTTCTAACCTTGTAAGAGGGAATTGTCCCTATAGGAATAATAATTGAGTAATTGTTGCTAAATGCGGGGGCTACGCACGCGCTAGGTGACGAGAGCCCGGGTGTAGCTAGTACTATGCTAAATCGTCCGGGTAGTTTAGGACCCACACCATGCTTTATTTATAGAAATCTCTATATTATCTTGTTGAAATGATCACCTAGGATATGCTAGAGACTTGAAAGGGAATAAGAACGAACTGGTATACTTGTTGAACTCTTGCATGGCATTATTGATTAATGATGTGCCTTCGTGCGTATACCTGATATTGCTTGTTATTTGTGGATCGGGCCGATCGCCTCGGTATGAATTGATGTATCTATAGGCGCGCCGTCGACCCTCGGCAAGTGCACAGTTTATCGCCTCGGCATATTTGCACATGCTTATATTGCTTGCCTGAGAGTTTTAAATGTTGATATTGCCTTTCATGGCCCGATATAAATTGATAAATATAACGAAAATAAATGGTTAACGGGAAATATAGTGGAGAGTAGGACTTTTATGCCTTGTTATAAACTGTTGCTTATTAGTGACTCTTCATGGTTAGTATAATACTTTGGTATATTATTCGACCCTAGTGAGTATCAAGTCGACCTCTCGTCTCTACTTCTTCGAGATTAGACGGGATACTTACTGGGTACATATTGTTTATGTACTCATACTACGCTTCTGTACTTAATTGTACAGGATCTGAGGCAGATACATCTGGTTACCAGTCCGGTGCGCGCCCTTGAGCTTGTGGCAGAGACTTCTACGGTGAGCTGCTTCCTTCCTATGCCGCTCAGCAGCCAGATGGAGTCTTCCTTTACTTTTGCTGTCTTTCCCTATTTCAGACAGTAAGATAGAGATGTCTTTTGTATATTCTACTAGATGCCCATACTTGTGACACCAGGTTCTGGCACACACTTTGGTAGACATTTATTTTTTTGGGTTGTATAATTATGTTATTTACGGTATTTCGCTCTTCTGGCTTAAATTCCAAATTAAGTACCTAGTTCACTCATTTCTGATTAAAAGCAACATAAGAATTTAGTAATGTTTCTGCGTTGGCTTGCCTGACAATGGTGTCAGGCGACTCATGACCTACAGTGGAAATGGGTCGTGACAACATGGTATCAGAGCACTAGGTTCACGTAGGTCTCACGAGTTATGCGCAAACCTGATAGAGTCTTGTGGATCGGTACGGAGACTCTGTATTTATCTTCGAGAGGCTATAGGGTATTAGGAAAGACTACTCTTTATTCATTTCCTATCCTGCAGTGGTTAGTGTACTAAATTTCCATCTTCTATTCTCTCACAGATGGTGAGAACTCGCACCGCTGACGTTCCGGACCCGGGAGGAGCTGCTCCCCCCGTTGCTAGAGGCCGAGGTAGAGGCCGGGGGAGGGCACCGGCCCGTGGTAGGGGACGAAGGCGTCCCAGAGCCGTTCCAGTAGCACCACCAATGGATCCTGCGGGGGATTCTGTCATTGAGGAGCAAGGCGAGGTGCCCGCAGCTGAGCCTACCCCGGCGAATTTCATGACAGCACCGGGATTTCAGGAGGTCATGGGCCGCATGCTATGGTTCATGGACACTATGACTCAGGCTGGTTTATTTCCAGCAAACCCAGCTACTTCACAGGCAGAAGGGGCAGCCCCGACCCCTACTGCTCAGGCTCCAGGTCATGCAGCTGCGCTATATCAGACTCCGGGTACACTACCCGCAGATGGGGCTCAGCCAGTTGCTGCAGTGGCACCCCAGCCCAGGCCAGCTGTGGATGGTGATCCACAGAAGTTATTGGACAGATAGACCAGGCTTAATCATCCAGTCTTCGGGGGTGAGCGTCATGAGGATGCCCAGGACTTCATTGACAGGTGCAGGGACAGGATGCACAACATGAGGATATTGGAGTCGCATGGAGTTGACTTCACTACTTTTCAGCTCGAGGGCAGGGCCCGTAGATGCTGGCAGTCCTATGTTCTTGGCAGGCCAGCGGGTTCTCCTCCCATTACTTGGGGTCAGTTTGTACAGTTGTTCTTGGATAGGTACATTCCGCCCTCTGAGAGGGAGGAGCTACGGTATCAGTTTGAGCATCTCGAGCAGGGTTAGATGTTTGTGACCGACTATGAGGCGAGGTTTTTCGAGTTGTCCTGCCATGCACTTATGATACTTCCTACAGATGCGGAGAGAGTGCGGAGGTTTGTCGCTGGATTGCAGCCCGATATTCGATTTGGTATGGCCCTAGAGGTGGAGATGGGCACAGAGTATCAGCTAGCGGTCGAGATTGCTCGCCGGATTGAGGGATATCGCCAGAGGGGTAGAGAGCAGATACAGCAGGATAAGAGAGCTAGGTTCTCCGGTGAGTTCAGAGGTGCCCCAGCTAGGGGCAGAGGTCAGTTTGGGAGGGGCCAGCCTAGTAGGCCTCCAGTTTCAGCACCACCTCCTGCCCGGGGGGCTCCAGCGCGCCCCTATTTCAGTGCTATGCCAGAGAATTCCTATCGCCCGCCAGCTATTCAGGGTTCCTCCAGTAGGTATTCAGGTCCCCAGGGTCTTTCTAATTCTTATTTCAGTGCCATGCCGGAGAGTTCATGTCGTCCACCGGCTATCCAGGCTCATTCCAGTGGGTCTACGACTCTACGGGTTATCAGGGTCAGCCCTCAAGGCAGCAGGTCACCGCCCCGCGCTGTTGTATTAAGTGCGGAGATCCCGGTCACATGAGGAGATACTGCCCCAGACTTCGGGGCAAGGCAGTACAGCAGGGTCAGCAGCCCATGATTTCAGCACCAGCTGCCCAGCCACCTAGAGGTGGAGGGCAGGCGGATAGAGGTCGTCCTAGAGGTGGAGGTCAGGTAGGGAGAGGTCAGCCAGCTACTGCTCAGTCAGGTGGAGGCCAGACAGCCGGTGCTCCAGCTAGATTCTATGTTCTTCCGGCCAGGCCAGATGCATTGGCCTCAGATGCCGTCATCACAGGTATTATTTCCGTCAGTGGTAGGGATGCTTCGGTATTATTTGATCCGGGGTCTACTTATTTATATGTATCATCTCTGTTTGCCCGTTCCCTGGTTATTTCTCCTGAGCCTTTGGGCACTTCTGTTCATGTGTCTACTCCTGTGGGTGATTTTGTAGTTGTGGATCGGATCTACCGGTCCTGTGTGGTCACTTTCTGCGGTTTCGAGACTAGAGCAGATCTTCTGTTGCTTGATATGATCGATTTTGAGGTCATCCTGGGCATGGATTGGTTATCTCCATATCACGCCGTCCTTGATTGCCATGCCAAGACTGTTTCACTAGTGATGCCAGGATTGCCGACATTGGAGTGGAAGGGTTCCACAGTTGATACGCCTAGCAGGGTCATTTCCTTCCTGAAGGCTCAGCACATGGTCGGGAAAGGGTGTTTAGCTTATTTAGCTTATGTTCAAGACACCACTGCAAAGTCTCCGACGATTGATTCAGTGCCAGTAGTCCGAGAGTTCGCCGATGTTTTTCCTTCTGATCTTCCCGGCATGCCTCTGGATCGTGATATTGATTTTTGTATTGATTTGGCCCCAGGCACTCAGCCTATATCTATTCCGCCGTACCGTATGGCTCCTAAGGTGTTGAAGCAGTTGAAGGAGCGGCTAGAGGAGTTGTTAGCAAAGGGGTTTGTTAGGCCCAATGTATCGCCTTGGGGCACACCGGTGCTATTTGTGAAGAAGAAGGATGGGACTATGCGGATGTGCATTGATTACCGCCAGTTGAACAAATTTACCATCAAGAACAAGTATCCGTTGCCTCGTATTGATGATTTGTTCGACCAGTTGCAGGGTGCTAGGGTGTTCTCTAAGATTGACTTGAGGTCAGGGTATCATCAGCTGAAGATTCGGGACTCAGATGTTCCGAAGACTGCATTCAGGACTAGATATGGCCACTATGAGTTTCTGGTGATGTCCTTCGGCTTGACTAATGCCCCAGCGGTATTTATGGATTTGATGAACCGGGTATTCAGGCCTTATATTGATTCCTTTGTTATCGTTGTCACACCTCCTTTTTTTCTACACCCCCGGAAGGGTATAATAAAGGGAGTTATTTCCAACTTGAAGTGACAATTGAAACGGGATTAATATTAAGATTCAGAGTAGCCACTTGGGAGATTTATGGTGTCCCAAGTCACTGGTTGAATACCGAATCGAGGAAAATATTGACTCTGTATAACAGTCCGCGAACCAGAAATCCGAGTAAGGAATTCTGTTAACCCGGGAGAAGGTGTTAGGCATTCCCGGGTTCCGTGGTTCTAGCACGGTCGCTCAACTATTATATTTGGCTAGATATCTGATTTTAAAACATGTTTTGACTTACGTGCTTTTTAACTTTAAACCGCTTTATTATTATTTTTAAAGAGAATTGCAATGTCGTGAAAACACGTCTCGAACCATGTCACATAAATGCACCCATGGTTTTCGACACATTTCAACTTCGTTGGGATTTGGATTTGGGTCACATAAATGTGCACCCGAGCTTAGGAAGGTAATATTATTAAATAACGCGCCTAAAGCAACTACGCGTTTTAACTTTGCGAGAGCCATGGAAATTCGCTAAATGGCACGCCTCGATTTATAAGGATAAACAAGATTAATTAAACGAGGGCCATGCAATTGTCATTTTTGCTTGGCATGGCGCACCTCAATTTATTCTAATGGGATATTCAACCTACAGCTCGAAGGGCCATGGACTACTATTATCTAATATGGCCCGCCTCAATTGGCAAAAGATCTGGTCAGCCAATTACTGAACACAATTAAAAGGAAATTAATGCATTGTATAAGAAATACTTGAACCACCATAAAGGATTGGTGGCCCAGACAAGGAGACGGTCCGCTATTGACTCAAAAGGACCTTTAGAGCTGGGCCTCGAAATGGGCCCAAATGCAGAGTCTCGAAATTAAGGACCCAGCTTCGAATCCCTTCCACATGAACCAGGGAGATCGTTTTTAACTGAACCAATAGTCCAATATAAACAGAACTTGAATTTACATAAAATGAACAGTTCGAGCACACATAATGATCAAAATTGGCACAAATACACCAGAAACCAGTATTTCAACTTAAACTTCAATTTGAATCCAGATTTTCATACAGCCTTATTCAAAACTCCATTCCACTACAGTTTGAGGATATACCTGGAGATTGAAATGGAAAAGAAAATGTGAAAGGTCAGTAGAGTAACAGCAGGAGTGGATCAGCAACAACACAACCCAGATTCAACAATGAGACCAACTTGAAAAACTCAACAGAACAGCAGTACTTAACCAATTGAACCAGAATACTCTTCCAAAACCCAATATTACCCCATGTTAACTCTCAAAATGAATCAGAAAACATGTTTTAGCCTTGAAAATTTTAGAAATCAATCCAGAAAGGCGGATATTCAATGGAACAGTAGCCCTCTCAGATGTTTTTGTATTTCTCTGATTTCTCTACTCAATTCTCTGTATTTCTTTTTTGATTTTTCAGCTCTAAAGTTCTCTAAAATCTGATCTCTCTTGCAGGATTTTAGCTCTTAAAAATCTCCCCCATTTTGCAGGATTTTTTTTAGCTCTTCAAATTCTCTCCAGTTTATTCTCTCTGTATTTCAGCTCTTAATTCTCTCAGATTTCAGAATGTTAAAAGCTGCGCTTTCAAGGCAAGAAAACATGCCTTTATAGGCAAGGCAAGTAGGGCAAACAACAGGTTTCAGTTTTGCACTTTACCCCTTCTTGAATTTTCGTTTTAGCCTAAATGCCCCTAGATTTCTGACTTTTTTCTCAAGTTTTAACCATCAAAAGACCTGAAATAACCTACAACCCCTCCCTAGAAGCTTCCATTTTTATTATTAAAAGATTCCCCATGTTGAACTCCTTAGACTACCCCTAATGCTCTTGAAATTTACCCTAACAACCAACCTGGGTCAGCTGACCCAAACTAACAGGCCCAAGTTGAATCCTCTACCTGGGCTTGATTCTGACCCAACTAACTAAACGGACCTTTAAGGTAGGGTCTAAAATGGCTTCAAAGCCCAAACAACAAGAATGAAACAAAGTAATTTCAACAGCTTATAATCAGCAAAAGAAAAACTTAAATGATTTTTAAAACCAAAAACCTACTAAGTGACTGATTAATTAACACCACCAGGCAGGGGGAACTGATTAAGTTATCAAATCAAAATTAAACTAACTACTCAACCAAAAGCAATTTAAACCAACGAAATAATTTCTGAGGATAAAACTAATTTTAAACAGAGTCTTAGAAACCATTTTTAACAGAACTCAAGGATTGAACCATGAAGCAGAATAGAGAAAGAAGGGGGCAAATCGAAAGAAAGAAAGGGAAAAACAGCCGATGAGACTTACCAAAGAAGAAGAAACAAACTTCTTGAACTCGACCTTTGCCATGGCCAACAGAACTCTTTTCTTTCATCAGATTCAACCTGGCATGGGTCTGGCTAAATCTTCATGAAAGAAAGAACCTCTGAAGACCTCAACCTTGAAGAAAAAGAGAGACGGAGGGAATTTGAGACCAAATCGGGGACACTAGTTTTTTCAAACTTGTTTTCTTAGATTTGAAATTCCAGCCAATGGATGAAGATTCTTGGAAAGCTGGTTGTGAGTCTGGTATGCGGGGGGGAGGGAGTATCGGGTGCTATTTGGATTTGAACAGAGACAGCGCCGCCACTAGAGAGAACAAGGGCGGCGCTAGGGTTTTTGCTCTAAATCAAGATTCGAGGTTTTACAGGCTTGTTTGATGGATGATAAAAATGGATTCATGGTGAGGGGGTCAAGGTGAACTCGTAATGTGAATTTGGTGGCCATCGGAGACGACGCCGCCGGCCGGAGATGGTAAAGGAAAGCAGAGGCGGCGGACCCAGGTCTCTAGGGTTTGGGTAGAAAGGGGGAAGACGAGAGGGGCGGG
>NW_017680255.1:0-1172 GCF_001879085.1 Nicotiana attenuata | reverse complement strand
CCGAGGTCGGCTCTAATTGCTGAACTTGAAAAGCATTCCCTTGTTCTCCAGGTGGGCTCCTGACTGCAACAAAACAAACAAAGAAAATGTTCTACCCCAGTTTGGTAACTGGGTACAGCATGTTATCAAATATTAAAAATTATAAGCTAAAATTTGAATTGTACTTCCCTTGTTCTCCAGGTGGGCGCCTGATTGCTGAAGCTTGAAAAGTATTCCCTTGTTCTCCAGGTGGGCTCCTGACTGCAACGCTTGGAAAGTATTCCCTTGTTCTCCAGGTGGGCTCTTGACTGCAACAAAACAAGCAAAGAAAATTTTCTGCCCCAGTTTGGTGACTGGGTACAGCATGTTATCAAATATTAAAAGCAAAAATTGGAATTGTACTTCCCTTGTTCTCCAGGTGGGCGCCTGATTGCTGAAGCTTGAAAAGTATTCCCTTGTTCTCCAGGTGGGCTCCTGATTGCTGAACTTGAAACGTATTCCCTTGTTCTCCAGGTGGGCTCCTGACTGCAACAAAAATAGACAAAAACAAAAAAAATTTTCTGCCCCAGTTTGGTAGCTGGGCACATGGGTAAGTGTTAAACTGAATTATTCTACCAACTATTATAAGAATTTGAAAGCTAAGTCCTATTATCCATGGAGGTCCTGACAACTTCTAATAATTATGAACCTAAGTTATATCCTCTAGAGGTATTACCCCCAACATTTGTTGTCTAAAAGGTCTTAAACTACTCCCTATTATCCAGGTGGGTCCTGACAACTTCTAGTTAAAAGATAGTTTTAACCTAAGTTATATCTATTGAAGGTACGACTCCCACTATATCTTGTTATCTAAACGAACTTTAAAGCTACATCCCATTATCCAGGAGGGTCCTGAAAACTCCTAATTGAATCCTATCTTAAACGTGCAAACTTTGAAACCAACTTATATTCCTATTTATGCTAAATTATGCTACTCATGATTGTTTTGAAATTTAAACTAAGTCCCATTTTCCAGGAGGGTCCTGAGAACTTCCAATTGAATCATATCTTAAACATGCCAATTTTGAAACCCACTTATGCTCATTCGGGGTACAGTTATGCTAAATTGTGCTACTCATGATTGTCTTGACATTTAAACTAAGTCCCATTTTCCAGGTAGGGCCCTGAGAATTTGCCGTCATACCTGTTTTGGT
>NW_017680254.1:0-14073 GCF_001879085.1 Nicotiana attenuata | reverse complement strand
CCAATTAAAAGGTTAAACCTCGAGAGAGTAATTACCCGACTTGAACCCTAGTTGCTTGGGCAAATATGCATACCCAATTGGTATCGAGAGAGTCAATTGGGCAAAACCACTCTTTCTACCGAAAGGTGTAGAGTGGGTAGTATTGAGCAATGGTTATAACATATTTCCCCAATCATGTCAATCGTGCCTTAGATGCAATTACCCGTCAATTAGCCACCTAGGTGAAAGTCACTACCCTAGTGCCTCTTAAACCATTAGATACAACTTGTAGCAATTTACTCTTAGTTTAAGTTAGTTGCAATTACAATTTGTAGTTTGATCATAGTAGAATATAAAGAAAACCCCAAAAATTATGAGAAGTGTAATTAAGAACACATACGCGATCCTAAGCTAAATAGATACTCGACTCCAATCCTAGCTCTCTGTGGATTCGATCCCGACCCACAAATCAGGTAAAAGCTATTGCGACCCTCTCTCGCTACTTTTTAGTGGTGCGGAGTTGGCAGCGATCAACTTTTTGGCGCCGTTGACGGGGAGCTAACGGTTTTGGCTATCTATTTAGTTAGTTTTGTGTGTTGTTCTTCTTTCCTTCTTTGTTACTAATTTGTGTGTGTGATTACTACAGGTACCAAATGGCTTTAAATGCTAATGACCCTCTTAGAAATGTGCTTGCGGGGGAGGAGGTTGATGAAATTGGAAAGGATGAGGTGCCTCTTGTACCTCCCGGACCACGACGAGGCCGCCAGGCCAATGCCAATGATAATGTTCCAGCCCCTCCTCCGCCACCTCCAAGAGTGGCTCCTAGAGTATTACCGAATCAAGGGTATGCGAGTGCTATTGTCCCTCCCCGAATCCGGGCGGGGAATTTTCAAATAACCAATGTGATGTTGACCTTGCTCGAGCAACGTGGGCATTTCACGGGCGCTGCGGATCAAAATGCCTACAAACATCTAAAAGGGTTTGTGGATACATGTTGGGGTAGCAAGCAGATGAATGTGTCCGAAGATGCTCTTAGGTTGAGACTTTTCCCGTTCTCACTTCGTGGGAAAGCATTAGATTGGCTAGAGAGACTCCCCAACCATTCAATCACAACTTGGGATGAGTTGGAGGATAAGTTTATTGCTAAATTTTTCTCACCCGCGCACATGGCGGTACTTCGAGATGAGATATTGGCTTTCAAGCAAGAACCACGGAACCTTTGCATGAGATTTGGGAGCGGTTTAGAACGATGGTGAAGGAATGCCCTAATAATGATATGACCGAGGTGATGATTCAACAAACCTTCTATCGGGGAATCAATACTACAAATCAATGCATAGTCAATCAATTGGCCAGGGGTAATTTCATGAAGTTGCCTTATGACGAAGCTTGCGAGATTCTTGATGAGATGGCGGATACATCCTCCGCATGGCAAAGTAGAGCCAATGTTCCTCAAGGTGACCCTACGGTTATTCATTTGCATAAGGAATTACATGATCATAGGCAAGCTATAGCGGAGTTGACAACTACTATGAACCAATTGGCTAAGGCACAGTTGCAACAAGTCCAAAACCCTCGCCAAGTGAATGCTATGGAAGGTGTTAGTATGCTTGTCAACAAGCGAAGGCAACAAAACCAAGGGAATTCTGAGCAATTTGATGATGATTGTGATTGGTTTCAAAATGATGGCTATGATGAGCAAAATGAAGAGGTACAATATGTAAACAATTTTCAAGGCCAACGGGGCAACTCTTCCAACTAACAACAGTGGCGACCCCAGGGCAATTGGGGCAATCAACAACAAAACAATGGTAATTGGGGGAGCAATAATCAAAACAACAACTGGGGCAATCAGAACAACAACCAAGGCAACCAAGGGAATTGGAATGGTGATAACAACAATTGGGGCAACAATAACAATCAAGGTGGATGGACAATGGGAACTAAGGAAATCGGGGGCAAGGCTTTCAAAGGCCCCCAATGTACCAACAACCGAACAATCCACCTCCTTTTCCATCCCAGGGCCCTAGTTCATCTAACAATGAAATGGGTAGAATTGAAATGATGTTCGAACAAATGATGAAAAAGAATGCGAATTCCGATGCGCAATTGGCTTCTCACAATACTTCAATTAAGAATTTGGAGGTGCAAATAGGCCAAATCTCTCAATCATTGAATACTCGCCCGAAGGGTGCTCTACCAAGTGATACGGTAGTGAACCCAAAGGGTGGGAACAACCATGTNGAGTTGACTTGAGCTCTTCTTGAGAAAGAGAGCCTAAGTCTCCGAAATTGGTCCGACAATGAATTGGGGCGTACTCAAGAGATTGATAGCCCCAATTAAAGGGTTAAGCCTCGAGAGAGTAATACCCGAATTGAACTTTAAGTTGTTTGTGCAAAATTGCATACCCAATTGGTCTTGAGAAAGCCAATTCGGGCAAAATCACTTGAACCACCGAGAGGTGTAGAGTGGGTAAATTCGTGCAACGGTTATAACATACTCCCCAAATATGTCAAATGTGCCTTAGATTCAAGTACCCGTCAATTAACCACCTAAGCGGTAGTCACTACCCTAGTGCCTTTTAAACTATTTGAACAACCCGTAGCATTTAACTCCTAGTTTAATTTACAATTTTGTAGTTTTTTAAAAGTAGAATAGTAAAAAAATCCCAAAAATGAATAGAAGTGCAATTAAGAACACATACGCAATTCTACACTAGATAGATACTCGATTCCAACTTCTAGCTCTCTGAGGATTCGATCCCGACCCAAAATTGGGTAAAAGCTATTTCGACCCTCTCTTGATACTATTTAGTAGTGCGGAGTTGGCAGCGATCACTTTTTGGCGCCGTTGCCGGGGAGCTAACGGTTTTGGCTATCTATTTAGTTAGTTTTGTGTATTGTTCTTCTTTCCTTCTTTGTTGCTAATTTTAGTGTGTGAATACTTCAGGTACCAAATTGCTTTAAATGCTAATGACCCTCCTGGAAACGTGCTTGCGGGGGAGGAGGTAGATGACATTGGAATAGACGAGGTGCCTCTTGTACCTCCCGGACCACGACGAGGCCGCCAGGCCAATGCTAACGAAAATTTTCTAGACCTTCCTCCGCCACCTCCAAGAGCGGTTCCTCGGGTGCTACCGAACCAAGGCTATGCAAGTGCTATTGTCCCTCCCAGAATTCGGGCGGGCAATTTTCAGATAACCAATGTGATGTTGACCTTACTTGAGCAGCGTGGGTATTTCACGGGCGCTGCGGATCAAAATGCCTACAAACATCTCAAGGGGTTCGTGGATACATGTTGGGGTAGCAAGCAGACGAATGTGTCCGAGGATGCTCTTAGGTTGAGGCTTTTCCCCTTCTCACTTCGGGGGAAAGCATTGGATTGGCTCGAGAGACTCCCCAACCATTCCATCACTACTTGGGATGAGTTGGCGGGCAAGTTTATTGCTAAATTTTTTTCACCCGGGCACATGGCGGCACTTCGAGATGAGATATTGGCCTTCAAACCAGAGCCCACGGAACCTTTGCATGAGATTTGGGAGCGGTATAGAACGATGGTGAAGGGATGCCCCAATAATGACATGACGGAGAAGATGATCCAACAAACTTCTACCGGGCCATCAATACTACAAATCAATGCATAGTCAATCAACTTGCTGGGGGTGATTTTATGAAATTGACGTATGATGAAGCTTGTGACATACTTGATGAGATAGCGGATACATCCTCCGCATGGCAAAGTAGAGCCAATGTTCCTCAAGGTGACCCTACGGTTATTCATTTGCATAAGGAATTACATGACCATGGGCAAGCTATAGCGGAGTTGACAACTACTATGAACCAATTGGCTAAGGCACAGTTACAACAAGTCCAAAAACCTCGCCAAGTGAATGCCATAGAGGGTGTGAATATGCTTGTCAACAAGAGAAGGCAAAAAAGGCAACAAAACCAAGGAAATTCTGAGCAATTTGATGATGATTGTGATGGGTTTAAAATGATGGCTATGACGAGCAAAATGAAGATGTACAATATGTAAACAATTTTCAAGGACAACGGGACTACTCTTCCAACCAACAACAGTGGCGACCCCAGGGCAATTGGGGCAATCAACAACGAGACAGAGGTAATTGGGGGAACAATAATCAAAACAACAACTGGGGCAATCAGAACAACAATCAAGGCAACCAAGGGAATTGGAATGGTAATAACAAAAATTGGGGCAACAATAACAATCAAGGTGGATGGAACAATGGGAACCAAGGAAACCGGGGGCAAGGATTTCAAAGGCCCCCAAGGTACCAACAACCGAACAATCCACCCCTTTCCTTTCTCAAAGTCCTAGTTCTTTGGGTAATGAAATGGGTAGAATTGAAATGATGTTCGAACAAATGATGAAAAAGAATGCGGATTCCGATGCGCAATTGGCTTCTCACAATACTTCAATTAGGAATTTGGAGGTGCAAATAGGCCAAATCTCTCAATCATTGAATACTCGCCCGAAGGGTGCTCTACCAAGTGATACGGTAGTGAACCCAAAAGGTGGGAACAATCATGTCATGGCGGTTACAACACGAAGTGGGAGAGGCGGTGATGTGAATGCCTCGAAACAAAAGCAAGTTGTTGATGATGATGTTGAGTTGCAAGAAGATGCGGGTCCTTTGGTAGTTGAAGATGTGGTTGATGACAATGAGAACAATGAAGTGAGGATTGGCATTACTGAGGCCGAGGTGGAAACACAAAGGACGTGAACCCGTCTAGGGAGCACGTAATTGACATGCCGGAGCCGATTGTGCCAAAAGCCAAGGCACCTTTGCCTAGGCCACCTCCCCCTATCCTCAAAGGCTAGCCAAGCAGAAAAGTGAGAATCAATTTAAAAAGTTCATTGACATGATGAAGAGCTTATCCATCAACGTGCCTTTGGTGGTGGCTTTGGAGCAAATGCCTGGTTATGCTAAATTCATGAAAGAATTGGTTACAAAGAAAAGATCAATGGAATGCGAAACTATCAAGATGACCCACCAAGTTAGTGTTATAGTACATTCAATGGCCCCGAAATTAGAGGATCCTGGTGCTTTCACTATCCCCTGCACTATTGGTAGTGCAGACTTTGCCAAAGCTTTATGTGATCTTGGGGCAAGCATCAACTTAATGCCCTTCTCAGTTTTCAAGACTGGGTATTAGGCCCCCGAGGCCAACTTCCATGCGATTTCAAATGCCAGACCGATCTACGAAGCGACCATTGGGTATTGTTGATGATGTGCTCGTTCGGGTGGACAAATTCATCTTGCCAGCTGACTTTGTGATATTGGATTGTGAGGTAGATTATGAGGTCCCGATCATATTAGGGAGACCTTTCCTTGCTACGGGGAAGGCTCTAGTTGATGTGGAAGCAAGGGAACTCACTTTCAAGGTAGGTGATGAAAAGGTAGTCTTTCATGTGTGCAAGTCAATGAAGCAGCCAAATTGTACAGAAGTGTGCTCATTTGTGGATTTAGTCACGGCTGTGATAATTGATGATACCAGTGCAATGATCAATGTTGAGGACCCTTTGGAGGCCGTATTGTTGAATTTGGATGTCAATGATGATGCGGGCCGAGTGGAGTGCGTGAATGCTTTACATGGAATGGGCTCTTATTCTTATGAGCCTAGGAAACTTTCTTTGGATCTTGAAAATAGAAAGACGCCTCCAACAAAGCCTTCAATCGAGGAACCCCCGGTGTTGAAGTTGAAGCCATTACCTTCACACCTCAGGTATGAATTCTTGGGCTCTAATTCAACTTTACCAGTTATTCTTTCTTCTTGCCTTACTAACATGCAGGTTCAGGCCACGTTGGAGGTGCTCAAAGGCGAAAAAGGCAATTGGATGGACTCTAGCTGACATTCGGGGAATAAGCCCCGCATTCTGCATGCACAAAATCATTTTAGAGGATGATGCAAGGCCCTCCTTGGAACATCATAAGAGGCTCAATGAGGCAATGCAAGAGGTGGTGAGAAAGAAGTGATCAAGTGGCTAGATGCACGTGTGGTGTATCCAATCTCCGACAGCTCATGGACTTCTCCGGTGCAATGTGTGCCGAAGAAAGGTGGGATGACTGTGGTGACAAATGACAACAATGAACTTATTCCCACTCGGACCATTACCGGGTGGAGGGTTTGCATGGACTACGGAAGCTAAATAAAGTGACCCGCAAGGATCATTTCCCATTGCCATTCCTCGACCAAATGCTTGATCGCCTTGCGGGGCGTGCCTTTTATTACTTTTTGGATGGATATTCAGGTTATAATCAAATCTTAATTGCTCCGGAGGACCAAGAGAAGACCACATTCACCTGCCCATATGGTACATTTGCTTTCTCTCGGATGCCGTTCGGGTTGTGCAATGCTCCGGCGACCTTCCAACGATGCATGATAGCTATTTTCACCGATATGGTGGAAGACATTTTGGAGGTCTTTATGGATGATTTTAGTGTAGTTGGTGATTCATTTGAAGAATGTTTGGGCAATTTGGATAGAGTTTTGGCCCGGTGTGAAGACACCAATCTCGTTCTTAATTGGGAAAAATGTCACTTCATGGTAGAAGAGGGCATAGTGTTGGGCCACAAAATTTCTAAGCATGGGATTGAAGTAGACAAAACCAAGATTGAGGTGATTTTAAGGCTCCCTCCCCCCACTTCTGTCAAAGGGGTGAGGAGTTTTCTTGGGCATGCGAGGTTCTACCGGCGGTTTATCAAGGATTTTTTGAAGGTAGTGAATCCTCTTTGCAAGTTGCTAGAGAAAGATGCTAAGTTTGTATTTGATGAGAAATGCATGGAGTCCTTTGAACTTCTCAAGCATAAGTTGACCACCACCCCGATCATTACCGCACCCAATTGGAGCTTGCCTTTCGAGCTCATGTGCGATGCAAGTGATGTTGCAGTTGGGGCAGTGTTGGGTAAAAGAGTGAACAAAAAGTTTCATCCCGTGTACTATGCAAGCAAGACTATGAATGAAGCTCAAAGGAACTACACGGTGACGGAGAAGGAATTGTTGGCTATTGTGTTCGCCATGGAAAAATTTCGGCCATATCTTATGGGAGCCAAAGTCATACTGCACACCGACCATGCCGCCCTTAGGTATTTGATGACAAAAAAAGGCTCCAAGGCAAGGTTGATGCGATGGGTGTTACTTCTTCAAGAGTTTGATTTGGAGATAGTGGACCGGAAAGGTAGTGAGAACCAAGTGGCGGATCATTTGTCCCGCTTGGAGGAGGAAGGAAGGCCGTTTGATGGCTTAGAGATCAATGATACATTCCCCGATGAGCAACTACTTTCTGTGTCGATGTGTGATATGCCATGGTTTGCGGACATTGCTAATTTTCTTGTGACTGGCATCATCCCGTGTGAGCTCTCTTCTAACCAAATGAAGAAGCTCAAACGGGATAGTCTGGACTTCTATTGGGACGAGCCATACTTGTTCAAGATTTGCACCAACGGAGTGATCCGGAGGTGTGTACCTGAGGAGGAGAAATTTAGCATCCTAGAGGCTTGTCATTCCTCCCCCTATGGTGGCCATCATGCAGGGGTGAGGACGACTTCGAAAGTTCTGAGTTGTGGTTTTTATTGGCCAACCTTGTTCAAAGATGCAAGTGATCTAGTAAAAAGATGTGATCAATGCAACGAGCGGGCGGGATTTCCAAGAAAGATGAGATGCCTCTAAACACAATTCTTGAAGTTGATATCTTTGATGTATGGGGTATCGATTCTATGGGCCCTTTTGTTAGCTCGTGTGGTAACACTTACATTCTTGTAGCGGTTGATTATGTGTCAAAATGGGTTGAGGCCGTGGCCTTACCCAACAATAAAGCTAGGAGTATGGTGGCATTTCTGAAGAAGAGCATTTTCACAAGGTTTGTTACACCTCGGGCAATCATTAGTGATGGAGGATCGCATTTTTGTAATAGAGCTTTTAATGCCTTGCTTTCCAAGTATGGTGTTAACCACAAAGTCTCTACGCCTTATCATCCTCAAGCAAGTGGCCAGGTTGAAGTGTCTAACAGGGAGATCAAGAACATTTTGTCCAAAACTGTCAATGCCAATAGGACCGATTGGTCTAAAAAGTTAGATGATGCTCTATGGGCTTACCGGACTGCTTACAAGACCCCAATTGGTATGTCACCGTACCGGTTGGTGTTTGGGAAAGCATGTCATCTACCAGTGGAGTTGGAGCATAAGGCCATGTGGGCCTTGAGGAAGCTTAATCTTGAGTGGGATGTTGTGGCCAATCTTCGTGTTGAACAACTCAATGAACTTGATGAATTCCGGTTCCATGCCTACTCGAGTTCGTGCTTATATAAGGACAAGATGAAGTACCTTCATGATAAATATGCTCGTGGAAAGGAGTTCAAAGTTGGTGATTTGGTTCTCTTGTTCAATTCCCGGTTACGTCTGTTTCCGGGAAAGCTTAAATCAAAATGGAGTGGACCATTTGAAGTTATGTTGGTGACACTTTTTGGTGCTCTTGATTTGAAAAACAAAAATGGTGAAGTCTTTAGAGTGAATGGGCACCGTGTCAAGAATTATCTTGGGAAGTTTGATGATAGCCATGTGGTGGCTGTTGTTCATTTCAAATGATTGGATGGTAACATGCGTCGTGCCGCGACGTTAAATCAGGCGCTTCTTGGGAGGCAACCCATGTGTTTTTCTTTTTGTTTTCTTTGATTTTCTTTGTAGTATAGGATTGATTTTTGGGCTAACTGGTTGTGAATGTTACAGGATTGAGTTATTGCAGTGCAGGACATAATTGAAAAATTGCACAGGTCTCTGAAGTTTCCAGTGCGGCCGCACTACCATTTTGTGCGGTCCGCACTGGTAAAGGGTGACAAAAATTGCTCTCTGAAGTTTGCCACCGCGACCGCGGTTGATTTGGTGCGGTCCGCGGTGGACCACCGCGGTCGCGGTCCATTTTGTGCGGTCCGCACTGGTAGGTGAGAATGGGCCCCAGGGATTTTTCTATAAACAGACCCTGAGGGCCTCCTTTTACCCTTTTCGCGAATTTGAACCTCAGAGTAATTAAACACTGTTCATCCTCTCCTTTGATCGTAATTGCTTGCTTGCTTTGCTTTGATTCAATTCATCTCAATATCTGGTACATCAATCTTCCTTTTCACTTGTTAATTTTGTCAATTTTAGTTAATTTTCATTTTTCTTAGTTCTTATTTTCTCCTTCTCCCGTATTTTCTTAAATTGTTAGGTTAGGTCAGTTAGCTTTTTGATTTTTTCTATACCTTGTTAGTTTAATAGACTGGGTAAACATTTAGGGACATAAATTAGGGACCAAATTGACCTTAATTGCAAAATCTGATGAACCCTAGTTTAGTGCCAAAATTGGGCACCCTGTGCGGACCGTGGTTGTTTTTGTGTGATCCGCGGTGACCCCAGTGCAGCCGCGGTTGATTTTGTGCGGTCCGCACTGGTGAGATTCAGAGGCCATGTTTTTGGAACCCCATACCTGTGCGGATCGCGATCATTTTTGTGCGGTCCGCGGTGGCCTCAGTGCGGCCGCACTACCATTTTGTGCGGTCCGCACTTGGCCACTCCTGCAACATTTTCATTTGTCTGCAACACTGTTTTATGTGAACCCACTGATACTAACAAGTGATTTGAATTGTGTTTGCAGATAATGGTTAAACAACGAGGAGGAAAAGGATCAAAACAACCCGGGAAAGGTGAATCCTCCCGGGTGGGGGGGGGGCAAAGGAAAGAAGATGATCAAATTCACTCCCCAAGCTCGGGAAAACATAAAAAAGACTAGAAAGCTAATAAAAGCTGCAGACAGAGCTGCTTCCCATTCCTCGGGGAGTGAGTATCAACCGTCAAGGGACATTTCTTCAGACTCCGTGCCAGAATATATTGAAGACTGGCCGGAGAGATTTAGGTTAAGAAATACCCCTCCACCATCACCCACTGCCCAAGCACCAGAGCATGTTCCCACTGATTCGTCTGAGGGCTCAGCAGCCAGCAGTGGTGAATACTCCACCTCCCCCACAACTTCATTATCCGGGGAGAGTGCAGACGTAGGTGAGGAGGAGGTACAGGGAGAGGAGGAGATAGCTGAGGGTGGTGAGCCTCAGGTGGAAGGCAACGCCCGAACTAGAAAGCCCGATGTTTGGGAGGATAGGTTCGTGAGCCAGGTGGCGTACCACAAGTTTAGGGAGTGGTGGCCGGTGAGAAAGTTGATACCGGAGCGGAGTTTCATTGACAGAGATCTATTACCCCACAACCCTGCCGTGCAGAGACAGTTCAGAACTAGAGTGGGTTGGGAGTACTTTTTAGATGACTGTGTGGACGCCAACGAACACATGGTCAAAGAGTTCTATTGCAATGTATCCCACATCAAAAAGGGCTCCAAAGTGACCAAGATTCGCAATAAGACAGTTTCGTTTGATGGGAAATACCTTAATGAATACTTGGGCTTCAATGAGGAGGATGAAACTTTGTACGTGGCGAAGTTGGAGATGGGCGAGGAGGTCCGTCCATGGTTAGCTCAGTACCTGGCAATCCCAGGTACCGTTCCTGATTGGTTGACTACTGGGGTCAAAATATTGCGGAGGACCTTAAACTTTGAGGCGAGGGGTTGGGAGACATTTGTTTGCAGCCGGTTGGATCCTACTATACATGACCAGACCCTTCCTCTCCACCGGGCTATTTTGGTTGCTTTGATTATGGCGGGATACCCCATAAATGTGGGGAATGTGATGTCCCGCATTATCTCGTTAGTGGGAGCATAGCATGACTGGAACTACCCTTTTCCTAGCACCCTCACCATGTACTTTCGGGACTTGAAGGTGGACAAGAGGCCATATGACATCAAGGTTAAGGCGACGGCCCCGTTCTCCTGGTATAGCTTGAAGGGGAATGACAACCCCAAGGACAAGAACTACAAAGCCCCTACTTCTGCCCCAACTGGCCAGTCTGAAAAGCCAGTTGTGGTAGAGGTCCCTGCTGAGCCTACCTCCACTTCTGCAGCCATTCCTCCTGGCCGTTCCACATCAGCAGGCCCGGAGATCCCATCTACCCGGGCCCATCCCATCACTGCCCACCGGAGCCAGGCTCTTTCCAGTATCAACAACTGGATGTCCACTGCGTCATCCAAGTTGTCTATCTTGACTACTACTGTAGAGGCTCAGTCAGCTCCCCCAGCCCCACAGGTACCCCAGTCGATCGAGGATACGCTCAAAGAGATACTTGAGAACTAGAAGAAGATCCTCGCCACTCAGGCTGTGCTTTCAAAGGCAATGGATTCACATAGCAAGGCTCTCAAGGAGCTTGCTAAGGAGCATAGGAAGCTAAGGAAGACACGGGCCTCCAAGGAGTCCGTGAAGGAGCTGCGGGCAGATGTTCATAGACTGAAGGCAGACCAGCTCCTTTGGACCTGTTGCTTGATGATCCAGTCCCAGCAGCTCATCCACAGCCGGAGCAGACCCAGAGGCCTCCGAAGAGGAGGAGGACGATCCCTAGAGCAGATGATGCTATCATCCAGTTGGCGGACCCACCGGAGACCTCCTCCAGTCAGCCACAGGGTGTTCCAGTTCCAGAGCCTGTCCAGGTCCAGGTCCAGGCCCAGGTACTAGTAGCTGAGGAGCAGACCACCGGGAACCAGTCTGAGGTTCCCGAGCGCACAGAGGACCCAGGGACCACCCATGATCCTATGCAGACAGACACGGCTTAGGGAGTCTTCTATATCCTTTTTCTATATTTTTGGTGCTTATTTAGACTAGTTGGCATTGGGGACAATGCTAGCTTTCATTTGAGGGGGTGAGCCCTACATTTTGGATGACTGTATATATTGATACTTTTTATGCTTTCTTTATCTTTTATCTTTGGTCTGTATATAATTCTGATATTTCGTACATTTATCGCATTTTTATTTCACTTTTGGTCTGTATATAAAGTTACATTTCATTGTATATATTCATCCCGTCTATTGTATATTCAAATCCCCTCTTGTATATATTTATTCTATTTTTCGCAAATTTTTTCGTTTTTAGCTTCTTATTTGTGATTCGTAGCTTTTTGTTTTCGGAGTTTTCAATAAACCTTTGGTTTTCTTAATGCCACGGTTCTTTCCAAAGGTGGAGTGTTGTGTGAACTGGGTGGCTCTTCCCAATGATGGATGGCGTGACAACCTTCTTAAGGGTTTGAGTCCATTTTTCTTTTTTGTTTTTAGTAGCTAGTAGTTAAGGGTACCTCAAGCAAAGCTTCACTTGGGCCTAGCACATTTGCCTTTGATCTTATGGTCAAAAAACAAATTGTTGTGTTTAGGATGGTGAAAGTCGTGACCTTGAGACTCTTGTGTTGACCGATGTTCATTAAGTGGTTTTTCGGGACCATTGTGTGCTCAAATCGTATCTAAGGTCGTTGTGGGCCCCCGACTCTATGTCTTTAGCAATCCCTTAGCTTGTGTGGTGAGTAATTGAATTGCGAGTCCAAGTCCCGAGCCATTGGTCTAGAACTTGCCCTGAATGTTTGTTGAGGCGAAATCCTAAGTGAATTTTGACTTGAGACGTGATTATAGGCTCTCCATGATCCAAATGATTGATTGAACAATTCCATAGCCTACCAATGATAAGATCCCTAGTCAACCCTTTTGAGCCTTAAACCTTTTTCTTTCAAGAACCATGATACAAGCCTATACCCATTCTAAAAAGATACCCTCTCTTGGCACCCAAAATCTTTCCTTCAGCACATGGCAAAAGTATAAGTTTGGGGGGAGAGACGAGGATTGCAACAAAGTGGTAAAAAGGCACAAAAGTGAAGAAAAAGAAAGGCAATGAAAAAGAAAGAAAAGCAAAAAGGCAAAGAGAAAGTTCATTGTGAAAAAGAATGAAAAGGGATCCAAAGAAAAGCAAAGTATGAAAGGTGTGGAAAGTTGAAAAAGGAGAAAAAGTTTGAAAGGCACAAGAAAGAGTGACAGTGTGTCTCTCTAACCCCTTAGAAAGAAGTGAAATGACTCAAAGAGTCAAGTGAATTGTGCCAAATTAATCGAAAGAAGTGCTTAAGGGAAAATGGAACCCACTTAAACAAAAACTTGTCCTACCCTAAACCAAAAGCCTTCACAATGACTCCACAAAAGCCCTATATGATCTCGAGTTGAATGAAGCTTACATTAGTGGATACTTACATAAGGGGCAAGCATATGGTACTTAGAGCCGGATTTGTGACCTTTCATTTAGAGAGATGAGTGAATTTCCATTAACCTCGATTTGTGTGCCAATATTCTAAAAAGGTCAGGTTTGCTTAGGGAGAGTTGAGGATGTGTGAGTTTGGGTTCCACAATGACCAAAGTAATTGAGAGAGTTCTTTGATGTAATGAGTCAACTCTTGATGCTCTTGTGTCACACTTGATCCATGGTTTTTCAAAGGTTAAATGTTGTTAATGATTCATTTGTATTGAGGGCAATTGTTAGTCCCAATTGATGCTAGTTGAGGTTACTTTAGGATAGCTGAAAATTCTTGGATTTTCCCTCAAGGGGTGGGTCTTATTTTGTTTGCTTGAGGACAAGCAAAAGCTTAAGTTTGGGGGAGTTGATAACTAGGGATTTTGACATGTTTCATGCTCCTTCTTGCTTACGCTTTGATTATAAATTCTTACAAAATAGTCCCAAAAGGCTCATAAGTTGTGCTTGATTGCAGGTTTGATCAACAAAGTGACGAGATGTCGAAGATCGGCTCAAAAGGAGTGAAACCTGCACAAGTACCAAAGACAAGACAACTCAGGACAAACAGGCCTAGTGCGACCGCACAACACTTCGTGCGGTCCGCACTAGGGAGATTCAGAGACCTGGATTTTAAGGCATCAAAGCAGTGCGGCCGCAGTAGATATTGTGCGGTCCGCACTGAAGACACCGCGGACGCACTACCATTTTATGCGGTCCGCGTAAGCAAACTTCAGAGAGATGTCAAGTGCCAAGGTTCAAGCCTGTGCGGTCCGCGGTCGTGTTTGTGCGGACCGCACTAGATGCCTCCGCGGCCGCAGTCTATTCTGTGCGGTCCGCGGAGCCTGGGTTCAGAGAGTTGATTTTTCAGAGTCAAGAGCCTAGTGCGGCCGCACACCATTT
>NW_017680253.1:0-14073 GCF_001879085.1 Nicotiana attenuata | reverse complement strand
CGTACGGGGTGGGTAGACGTAGTCCGACAGTACGGTTAGCCAATATGTGCCAGTACCGAAGAGGACGGGAAGGTCAGAGTCTGTGTCGACTACCGGGATCTTAACCGGGCCAGTCCAAAAGATGACTTCCCCTTTCCAAACATACATATTCTAATTGACAACTGCGCCAAGTATGAGCTGCAGTCGTTCGTTGATTGTTTTGCTGGGTATCATCAGATATGGATGGATGAGGAAGACGCGGAGAAAACGGCTTTCATTACGCCATGGCAGATGTATTGTTACAAGATGATGCCATTTGGGTTAAAGAATGCTGGGGCCACCTACATGAGGGCCATGACTACTATTTTTCACGACATGATACATAAAGAGATCGAGGTATATGTAGATGATATCATCATCAAGTCCAAAAAAGCCACTGACCACATGGAGGATTTGAGGAAGTTCTTCAACAGACTGAGAAGGTACAATCTGAAGCTGAATCCCGCCAAATATGCATTCGGGGTTCCTGCCGGAAAACTACTTGGATTCATTGTAAGTCGACGAGGAATAGAACTGGATCCATCAAAGGTTAAAGCCATTCAAGAATTGCCACCGCCGAAGAACAATAAGGACGTGATGAGTTTCCTAGGGAGACTCAACTATATCAGCCGGTTCATAGCTCAGTCCACTGTCATTTGTGAACCGATCTTTAAAATGTTGAAGAAGGGCGACGCTACCAAATGGACTGATGATTGCTAGAAAGCCTTCGACAGAATCAAGGAATACCTGTCAACGCCGCCAGTTTTGGTTCCGCCCGAACCAGGTAGACCGCTATTGCTCGACCTTGCAGTATTGCATGGGGCATTCGGTTGTGTTTTGGGACAACATGACGAAACGGGGAGAAAGGAGCAGGCCATCTACTATCTCAGCAAGAAGTTCACCCCGTACGAGGCCCGGTATTCGCTATTGGAACACACTTGTTGTGCTCTGACTTGGGTAGCTCAGAAGCTGAGGCACTATTTCTGTGCCTACACTACTTATCTCATATCAAGAATGGATCCGCTGAAGTACATCCTTCAAAAGCCCATGCCCACAGGCAAGCTAGCCAAGTGTCAAATCTTGCTAAGTGAATTCGACATTGTTTACGTAACTCAGAAAGCAATCAAAGGACAAGCCTTGGCAGATCATCTCGCCGAGAATCCCGTGGATGGAGAATACGAACCTCTAAAGACGTATTTTCCTGACGAAGAGGTATCATTCATAGGAGAAGATATTGTAGAATCCTATGATNCCTCTAGGCTCAATCAGCCTCAGTCGTGCGCCTAGGGAACTTCCCACTTTTTTACCATAGCTGTCGACTTGCACCGTCTCGACGTTGAGCATCGATGATCCTTCGGGGTGAATCTCGACCGTAGTCCCAAGCCTTTGGAGAGCTTTGCTTACGAGGCGTTACAATGGCCGAAAATCGGACCCTCCGATTTTACCGCATACATATAGTCCCTGCGTTTCTTAATAGTGGAATGATAAGAAACGATTTCGATATTCATCTCTTCGAACTTTCCACCGATGATGTCATACTTGTGACATAAGCCTTCATGATAACTAAGGCGTCCCGTCGGTTCATCTTTTTAGTGTCATTCAATGCACTGCCGATTCTGATTCTCCAAAGTGACAATATCGCTGTCGATTTAGTTCCCAAAAAAATGCATTGATTGTGCCTGCCGATACGTCTTTCAAAGACATTAATGGGGCCGCCAGTTACACTGCCACCCCCTATAAAAGGGAACATCCTGGAACCATTTCCTCATTCAAGTGTTTTCCAATATCCTTCCACCTCTTCCTTGTCTTCATCCTCATCCATTGTTATCTCTCATGTTTGAGGCCCGCGGCCTTAAGGTCATATGGTGGCGTACCCGTCAGCCACGCTACGGCCTTTCTTCAGGGCCTTCCTTTACCGAGCGGGATTTTATTGACCTGTCGTTGTAGTTGTTGTCATTGTCTCGAGATGATGGAATCGGGATACCAATTTTTTCCCACTCAAGAAGATATTTGAATTCAGGAGGGCGTTCGGACTTTACTCCACAGCTCACCTTTCTACTCCGGCCTGGTGTGGCACTTCATCTCCTTTGCCTTCCTCGTCCTTTGAGATGCCGGGGGGGAGGGGGGGCGAGATCAGGCTTCGGAAGATGTGATTCCCGAGGGGGCGGCGGTCGAACATAATGCCGCCAAGAATACACCCCCGAGAACAACTTAGACTCTTGGCTTTCATTGTATGTATTTTTTTTGCTTCTTTGTTTCTTTGTAAGGACCCCTCGTGGGCTTTGTAACCGTTGTTCATTAATGGAAAAGATGTTTCTTCAATTTATCTTTGATTAATGCTTTATTTCCCTTTATCTGCTTTTGGGAAGAATCTGAATGCGTGATTCTACTGACTGGTATGGCTTTCGAGCCCAGGTGCAAGTGTTTCTTCTGACTTTTGATTGATTAACATGGCTTCTCGCAAAACCCTTTGCCGTTCCTTTGACCGAGCCCGGATTGGACTGATAAACTCGGGTCGTCGGGACCCTGACTTCGAGTTAAATGAGAGTAGGGCTTTGAACCTTTAGACCGAGACTTAGCCTTTGGACCCTGCTGTAATCTTTGGGGGGGGGGATTTGCTCGGAAGCCTGAGAATAGAGACTGCCTTTAAGCTTACGAGAGCAGACCCCAAGTGGGGGTTTGCTCAAACCCGGGCCATCTGGAAAGTCGCTTTGAACTTAGTGTAGATAGCGTTAAGGCGTTGTAGATAGATCCCGGATGAGGGTTTACCCGAGTTTAGATGGTACCCCGAGGCCAAGCCCATATGAGTAGAGTTTAATCGCTTATTTTCTTCTTGAGAGAAGCTCTCGAGATCGGGTACCATTTCGAGTCTTGTAATGAAGTCAATGGCTCCTTGGAGCATGTCTTCTTCTCGGTGGAGGTCCTCAAGATCGAGTACCATCTCGGGACTTGTAATGATATTGATGGCTTTCTGGAGCCAATCTTCTTTTGGATGGAGGTCCTCGAGGTCAGGTACCACCTCGAGACTTTGCAATGATGCCAATGGCTTCTTGGAGCCTAACTTTTTTTTGATGGAGGTCGTCGAGGTTGGGTACCACCTCGGGACTTGCAATGATGCCAATGGCTTCTTGGAGCCTAACTTCTTTTTGATGGAGGTCCTCGAGGTCGGGTACCACCTCGGGACTTGCTGACGCGGGGTTTTCGACCTTGAAGCGTAGTATGGCGAAGTCGAGTGTAGGATACGTTTACGAAATGGCCGAGGCGATTCTGCCAACATATCTTTCCAAAGCGATAAAAGCTCTAGCCAATATTTCTAGTCGGCCTTTGGGGCAGGAGGATCGTCGCCGCTTTTTCCATATATAGGGTTGTCTCCGCTCTTTTGGAGATTCCGCCATTCTGAGCAGTTACCCTTTTTTCCTGCGTTAGGCTTTCCATTATTTCAGTATTAACGTTCTTGCCCAAATTCCTGCTCCAGTTCTCCAATTTTGCCACAGTCATGACTTCTATATCGGGATTCGTTCGGCAGGGAGGAGAGAGTTCTACCTCCGATTCTCGCCTTGTTGGCGGAGCGTCGCTGATGCTAGGCGGGCCTGACTCGGGGCATTTTTCTTTGGGGGGGAACTTCTTGTCAGAAAAGTACCCCGATACTCAAGATCAACGGGATCATACCTTGAGGTTTACTTCTTCGATAGGAGAAGGACACCTTGAGTTGGTGAGGAAAGACTACGGATGGGGGGAAAAGGTAGTACTGCAGATACCTTCCTCGGATGAGAGCATCACGGACCGTACCGAGGGGTTTTTGAATGTGTGCATGTATCCCTTCACGCTGGGCCCCCTTGATAGGATTGTGCTTGACTTCTGTCGAAAGTATCAGGTTACTTGGGCACAGATCCACCCGTCATTTTGGCGGATAGTGTTGATGATGAGGTTCTTTGCAGAGAAGGCAGGGCTTGAATTCACGCTCAATCATCTTATCAGGATGTACCAGCCTTTTCACCATCGAGGTCTGTTAACTTTACGATGTCGGTCGACCATGCCTTTCGTTGTTGATGATTAAGAAGACGGAGATCGGTAGTGGATGAGTCGATTCGTCCGAGTACGGACTATTGATATTATCCCCGCGGAGTTTATGCCATTCCTTGAGGAATGGAATTATACACGTAAGTGGTACAATCGTGCCTTCGCAGTTTGTTTATGGCGAAGGTGGGCTTCATGAATGCGCCTTCTTTTCCTTTTCTGCAGCAATTTCGTGGACGCCGGGCGAGGTTCCCGACCTGCCGGACTTGGTTCGGATGTTGGCGACCCACTCGACTTATAGTGAGCGTAAGTGGTGAGCTTTATCTAAGGATAGGTGGGAGGCAAAACACCACGGTACGTGTTATGTGATTTTGCTCCCCCCCTTTATTCTCGGAAGGGCGCTTTTTCTTTCTGCATACTAACTCTGTCGTCGTAGGCATTGGGGAGTCCCTCAAAGCGAGGTCGTGCCTCTTAGGAGAGGGAGAAAGATTGCCGGCTTTCAGGTTAAAGAATGATAACAACAAGCAAGAAATACCTTTGCGGGACGACGGTACTCAAAGCAAGGCGAACCTGGACCGAGGGCCCGGAGTGGAAGAATCGACTAAGCCTGCCACGCCCGTGATATATGGCTTTGGAAAGGCGGTTTCTCCTCTGTTGCCATCTTTTTTTTCCGTCGGAGGTACTTTGAGGGATACTCGAAACCTGGGATCGTATGTAGCAAGCGACCGTACCCCGACCGGGGTCGACTCTTTTGGAGCTGAGGGAGACAGGCTAGCAGATGTGTGCTCGACCTTCGAGGAAGCCCAGCGGCTTCACTCTGTGGTGTGTTTTGGCACAGGCCTTTCAAGTTTCGCGCCTTCCCTTCCTTATTGAGTTTTCTTTTGTAGGCTTTCGACAAGCTTAAGTCCGAGCTGCTTCGCCGTGAGGCCAGGCTGCGGAACCAATTTTTTCCTATGTATTTACCACTCAATACTTTCAAAATAGCATGTGTATGCATATATAAGCATGCCCAAGAGTTTTGGTATTTTTTCCTAATTTTTTTAAAGATTTTTAAAATCAATTATTGTCTATTTTTGGCAGTACAAAATCCAATAATTGTTCCCAAAATAATCACTTTGGTGAATAATTTATTTCTATTCTCGTATTTACACCAAAATATAATTAAGGTGACTTTGGCATATTTTTATAAATTTATTTGGTAATTTTAAAGCTAAATTGCATATAATTGCAATTATAGCCTATTTTACGATTAACAGCATTTTACAATTATAAAATCATTTTGAGTATTTTTAGATCAATATTTATATATTATTAATTAGTTCAGTGCTTTTAATTTGTTTTTAAAATCATTTTAACTATTTTTATAAAATAAAAAGGGGAAAATTGGCTATTTAAGACATAGCCCATTTCTATTTCAATTGTAGCCTCAATTTGACCCCCCTAATTCCGCCCAAATCAAAATAACCCAATTTCAAATTTAACCCAACCCACGACCCGTTTTCAGACCCACCCGGCTTCCCCTTTAACCCTGGCCATTGATCGTTTTGATCAACGGCCATGATTCTTCCTTTCCATTTTTAATTCCCAATACACCCTTACCCTAGTTCATTCTGTCAAAGACGCCGCCTTTGAACTCTCTTCATCTCCCAAATTCTCTCTAGCCTCTCCGAAACCTTAATCATCTCCTACCTGTTTCTACCACAATCCCACCGGAATCCATGGCATTCCTGGCTATGGGTGGCCTGTACTCACTCTCTCTCATCACTAAATCTAAGCGAAGTTTGGAGGCCCGACTTCAATGTCTCTCATTATATCTGCCTCAGATCCGTAGATCTATGGCCTCTCCGGCCATTTTCCCGGCGTGTTCGAGCAATATAAGTCTCTTCGACTCAGGATCTGACTTTCCTAAAGACCTTTCTCATTCTAGGGTTTTCTCTGCAACTCTAGGCCATCTGAGGTTCTATACTTACTTATTTTCTTAGATCTGTGCCATGCCTGGTCTTTACTTGACGTTTTAAAGGTTTTTCCCAAATTTCCTCTTTAAAATTGTTCAATTTCAATTTTAGGGTTTTTGAAAAAGGGATTTCTTCAAATTTTGATTCTTCCTGTTCCTTCTTTATGTGTGTTTTATGCTCGTATGTTTGCTTCTTACTATGCTCGAGTTTGCTCTCTTGTTTCTTTTCTGTTATGCAAGACTTTTCTGTTCTTTACTGTCCCTCTCATGCTCACACATTAATTTGTGTTGTTTTTCCTTACTCTTTGCTATACATGTTTATGGTTGAATTCTTTGATCTTGCTCGGTTTACTAAGTTCTGTTCGTGTTCCTACTGAGCATATTCTTTTTTTTTACCTTTTTCTTCTCTACTGTTGTTTAAAAATTCGTATCCTCTCTTTCTTCTGAACTTGTTTGTATATACTTGTCTCTCGTGAGTCTTTGAAAAAGATTTCTGAGCCTCTTTCAATGACCTTGTTTTCTCACCTCTTTGTCTGACTCAATTTGAAACCCTAAGATTTGGGGGTTTTCTTTGGGTAAATTGTATTAGGGTTCCACTTTGGAACCCTAGGCTTTCAGATTTACTATGAGCCTGTATTTGAACTTGAATCTCTTTTGCTTGTGACTCTGAAACTTTCAATGTTAGACTCTTTCTTTGTTTGAGCTGTGTGCTTTATATGAGAAAACTCCTCTTTCAAAAGGTTTTCACCAACCAAGTGATTGACTCTGAAATCCCTTTAATAAGGCTAATGATTTGTCACTGATTTTTTCGATTGAACCTCCTTTACCCTACTGGCTGTTTACTTGGTCTTTTTGTGTAAAAATCCCATGCTTGTGATGTTTTCCTTAAATACATGATCTTCTGTAATTCTGTACCAATTTTTGAATTATTTCTATACTTATGTGACTCTTTCCTTTATTACCTTAATTCCCTGTGATTACAATTGGAACCGGGATCCTCTTGATTGATTTTCGAACTGATGCCCTATTTTTACTTTATAAACACACTATTATTTCAACTTTCCTTAATTACCCACTATGTATTTGGCCTTGTTTATGCACTATGTGGTTTCTTTGCCCTAATCAGCCTTACTGAACTGATTTCTTTTCCTTATTCTGCCTTGACTAACCGTTTGAACTAGACTCCTTAATTAAAGGATTCCACTTGTCTTAATTGACACTAATTGATTTCTATTTCCATGTTTGTGCACTCTTTGCCTATGTACTGCTTGTTTTCAAAAACTATATAAAGACCTGTCTTCCCTCTTTACAAACGGACAGAGATTCACATGAACAAAAACACTTCTAATTACATACTTTCTTACAATACTGTTTGAATTCAACACTTTGCTTTGCTTGAGATCTTTTGGAACTGCTTTGTTTGCAACTTGGCTCTCCCAAGGCTACTGTTTTCTTACTTGTTTTCCTTTGAAACTGGTATGTCTTTTATTTAAATTTTCTGCCTCACCCCTATGTGTTTACTTTACACTTTCAGCCTTTTTGTTTACTTTACTGCTCATGTTCAGTGATTTGTGCTAATTATGATCCTTCCTTGCTTCTGTTTCTAGTGCGAATCCTTACCCCTATTCTCGTCTATGTGCTTGAGTTAAGGTCTTGGCCTGGCAGTATCCTAATTAGTGCCCAGCCCATAACCTGATCCACAATGGATCCAAACTCTTAAGTTTGGCTAACAGGCTAGTCAGGGGTGTGCCAGCATCCCAATTGCTGGGCATGACCACAAGCCTGCCATGGCTCTCCCTGATTCCCCCCCCCCCCCCCCCCATGCACTTACACTCACTCTTAGACTCTAAGTTCTGCCCCCGTCCTATGAGCCTTGCCTTGGGACCTTGAGTTCCCTCTGAACTTGGACATCTGAGGGCTGGCATTTCCACACTGCACTATGTTCAAAATTCTGCAATGTTTTGGGATGTAAGCACTGCCCGGAGCCCTTTGAGACTCTTGGAAACTTTGACACACCCCAAATATTAGAAAGTCTTTTGGAAATCTGATCCTGGAAGTTGCTTTATTAAATATTGTTGGACTTTGAGTCTGCATTAGGCTGTTTGGATGTAGCTGGAACTTCTTATGTAATTTTACTTTTCATTTCTAATTCATTCGGGTCTGTAAAAATTTGTAATAACTATTGGGGATGGTTAGTGGAAAGGGATGGGGGATGAATGCATGCAAAGGGCAGGAAACTTGCCAATAGGTTATTTATAATTTCTGCATTTTAGAAAATATGTCTATAAATCTTTCTGCACTTCTGCATTTCTGCATTTTAGAACTCATGCTTATAAGTTCTGCATTTCTGTATTTTAGAGATTATGCCTATAGGTTCTGCATATAGAATCATGATTTTAGGTTTTTTCTGCACTTCCGCATATACATGCCATTAGGCAAACAATTTAAGGCCAAATAATAACCAATTCATTCTAGGTACCATGCCTATAGGACTCTTGCATTTATGAAACTGTTTTAAAACCAATGACGCTTAGAGATCATGCCTATAGGAGCAAATCAACTGAATCAGCTTCGTTTTGAATCTAGAATCAGACATAAGTCTGCAGATCTTTGTTGATAAAACCAGCAAACTTTTTCCTTAAAATCAATACGCTCTATTAGATGTCATGCCTATAGGCCTCACTTATGCAAACTATTAGGTAATTAAGTAACTGTGTCAGTCTTTGATAGCTATATCTAGACAAGGCTAATTCGGACTCCTCATCTAAGAAATATGTGATGAATCCGCCTATCCTAGTCCTTAATTTAATTCAGACCAAACCAGTATTTGAAGTCATGCTATATTTGCTCTCCTAAGTGAGGAGGCCTGTATAAGCCTTAACTACTATTTGTTCTCCCTTTAACTGCTATTTGTTATTGCTTGTCGTCTAGATTTTTTATCCTTTGAAACTCTGAAAAAGCCCCAACTCCCTCCCCTTTAGGATTAGTAGTCTCAATGCCTCCGGGACTGATAGGATTGGGGCGGGTAATAGCATGCAATAAGTAACGATACCATTCAGCGCTTTAATACCTTAATGGGGTGGGAAGGGTAGATACAGAGATGATGACCGATGCGTTAATATCCCATGTAGCCCCTCTTCTGAGGAGTGATTACTGGATATTGCATTGACGTGATCCATATTAATCATAAACCTAGGACCCCCTTCCCTCTACTTTTCTTTTTATCTGCTTTCTTTAGAAATTATTAAAATCTTTTATAAATTTCTGCCCTCTTTACTTTTCCTCACAGCTTCAACTTATTTGCAATGTTATATGCAAACATCGTCTATTTGAGTCCTTTAATTGCTTACTTGAATATGTGAAGTCACAATTAAAACATGGCCGGGAACCACACTAGTGGATCTTGAGGGGTGCCTAACACCTTCCCCTCGAGATAATTTCTAGCCCTTACCCAAACTCTGGTTCTTCAAACTCAAACCCTTTTAGTGTCCTAATGCACTTTAATCAATAGGTGGCGACTCTTCAATTCCAAAACCAAATTCCCAAAAGGGAACGAGTTGTCCTCCCAAATGTCACAAACCCGATTTTGCCTTTTAGAAAAAGGGGGCGTCGACAGCATGGTGACTCTGCTGGGGATTTTCTTTAGGCTTTTACCATTTCATGTTATTTGTGACTTTATTGTTTCTTTATTGCCTTTATTTAACGTCTTTATCTCTCTTCTACTTCGAAACTGACTTGGCTCTTTGTTTATTTTCTTTAATGCTTTCTTTTACCGCTTTCCTTCAATACTATTGTAATTCTGAGCAATTATTGTAATCAGTACTTTATGAACGTGCAAATACATGAAAACTTGTTTCATTCTTGTAATTACATCCTCAACATCATATTCCACTCGTGCCAAACAAATACCATAGCAACGCTTATAATGAGTGGTTGCGCCCTTCCGATATTATCACCCCCTAAATTTGGCAAAGGCGTATTTGCGGTAAAACCAGTCGATCAGTGGTGCAGTCGATGGTTCCGTGCCTTTCCCTCTTGAGTTGTCCGCTCAAGGGTACCGGTCTAATACCCCATAGAAACCTTACTCTATTTAACTGTGCATGCATCATGGTCAAACTTAGCCGAGTCAGTTATGGTGTCCACTTAATGACTCTTTAAGATAGCCTTGTCCAAAGTCCACTGGGTTTCCTTGAAACCCAAACGGACGCCACCATATTCTGTGCATTTATTTGGAGAACTAAATGCCGTCTATGCTAATTATTGGTTTTAATAGTCGAGTCTGGTGGGGGTAGGGTCTAACCCTTTTGTTTTACAGAAAATGAGGCATGAGTTCCCTAACTTCGGTATGGTTAGCATTCCCTCACTCTTGCTGACCTGGTGGAGGAATCTCCCATCAAATGACCAAATCAATGAATGGAAAGAAAGGGTCACCAAGGCTAGCGAAAAGCTGGAATATCTGGAATAAAGTCTGCTGGAATTGGAAGGAAAAGTGAGGAAGATAGTCACCGACTACCACAACGCTCAGGGAAACGAAAGAGAATGCCTGGCAAAGGCATTTTTACTGGAGAATCTGCGTGAACTGGAGGATTTGATCAACGAGAGCATTCAACCTGGGGAAGCTCCTTCTGGGACCAAATAGATAGGAATTATACCATTCCGCGCTTTAATACCTTAACGGGGTGGGAAGGGTAGATATGGAGATGATGACCGATGCGTTAATATCCCATGTAGCCCCTCTTCTGAGGAGTGATTACTGGATATTGCATTGACGTGATCCATATTAATCATAAACCTAGGACCCCCTTCCCTTTACTTTTCTTTTTATCTGCTTTCTTTAGAAACTGTTAAAATCATTCATAAATTTCTGCCCTCTTTACTTTTTCTCACAGTTTCAACTTATTTGCAATGTTATATGCAAACCTCATCTATTTGAGCCCTTTAATTGCTTACTTGAATATGTGAAGTCACAACTATAACATGGCCGGGAACCACACTAGTGGATCTTGAGGGGTGCCTAACACCTTCCCCTCGAGATAATTTCTAGCCCTTACCCAAACTCTGGTTCTTCAAACTAAAACCCTTTTAGTGTCCTAATGCACTTTAATCTTAGGTGGCAACTCTTCAATTCCAAAACCCAATTCCCAAAAGGGAACGAGTTGTCCTCCCAAATGTCACAAACCCGATTTCGCGAGAAAAAGGGGGCGTCGACACCTCCTCCAAAATAGCTGTTGGCTCCACATCATAATTCAGATCACCCTCCAACTAAATCGTACTGAAATCCAGAACATGAAATGGATCCCCAATATATTTCCGGAGCATAGAAACATGAAACACCGGGTGCACACTCGACAAGCTGGGTGGCAAAGCAAGCTCATAAGCCACCTCCCCAATCCTCCGAAGTACCTAAAAAGGCCCAATGAATCGCGGACTCAATTTAACCTTCTTTCCGAATCTCATAACACCCTTCATGGGTGAAACCTTCAACAAAACCTTCTCACCAACCATGTAGGACACATCATGAACCTTCCTGTGCGCATAGCTCTTTTGTCTCGACTGCGCTGTACGAAGCCTCTCCTGAATCACCTTCACCTTGTCTAAAGCATCCTGTACCAAATCTGTACCCAATAGTCTGGCCTCGCCCGGCTCAAACCAACCAACTGTAGATCTACACCGCCTCCCATACAAAGCCTCATATGGAGCCATTTGAATACTCGACTGGTAGCTGTTACTATAAGTAGACTCTGCGAGCGGCAGAAACTGATCCCATGACCCTCCAAAATCAATGACACAAGCGCGTAACATATCCTCTAATATTTGAATGGTGCGCTCAGACTGCCCGTCCGTCTGAGGGTGAAAAGTTGTGCTCAACTCAACCTGAGTACCTAACTCTCATTGTACAGACCTCCAAAACTGTGAAGTAAACTGAGTGCCCCGATCTGAAATGATGGATACCGGGACACCATGCAAACGAACAATCTCCTGGATATATATATCTGCCAACCGCTCTGAAGAGTAAGTAGTACAAATAGGAATGAAGTGCACTGACTTGGTCAGCCGATCTACAATTACCCAGATAGCATCGAACTTCTTCAAAGTCCGTGGGAGCCCAACTACAAAATCCATGGTGACCCCTCCCAGTTCCACTCCGGAATATCCATCCGCTGAAGCAAGCCACCCGGTCTCTGATGCTCATATTTCACCTGCTGATAATTGAGACACCGAGCTACAAATCCCATAATGTCTTTCTTCATTCTCCTCCACCAGTAATGCTGGCTCAGATCCTGATACATCTTCGCGGCACCCGGATGAATGGAATATCGCGAGCTATGGGCCTCCTCCAAAATCAACTCCAGAAGCCCATCCACATTGGGCACACAAATCCGGCCCTGCATCCTCAACACCCCATCATTGTCGATAGTCACATCCCTAGCATCATCATGCTGAACTCTGTCCTTAAGGATAAGCAAGTGAGGATCATCATATTGGCACTCTCTGATGCGCTCATATAAGGAAGGCCGAGAAATCACACAAGCCAATACCCTACTGGGCTCTGAAATATCCAACCTCACGAACCGATTGGCCAAAGCCTGAACATCAACTGCAAGAGGTCTCTCCCCAACTGGAATATATGCCAAACTCCCCACACTCACCGCCTTTCGGCTCAAAGCATCGGCTACCACATTGGCCTTCCCCGGGTGATACAAGATAGTAATGTCATAATCCTTAAGCAACTCCAACCACCTCCGCTGCCTCAGATTGAGATCCTTCTGTTTGAACAAGTGCTGGAGGCTACGATGATCGGTATACACCTCACAAGACACACCATACAAATAGTGCCTCCAAATCTTCAACGCGTGAACAATGGCAACCAACTCCAAATCATGAACAAGGTAGTTCTTCTCATGAGGCCTCAACTGACGAGAAGCATAAACAATAACTCTACCCTCCTGCATCAAAACACACCCAATACCAACTCTCGAAGCATCACAATACATGGTATAAGAACCTGAAGCTGATGGCAAAACTAACACTAGAGTTGTGGTCAAGGCAGTCTTGAGCTTCTGGAAGCTGTCCTCACACTCATCAGACCACTGAAATGAAACACCCTTCTGAGTCAACTTGGTCAAGGGCGATGCGATGGACGAAAATCCCTGAACAAACCGGCGATAATAACCCGCCAAACCAAGAAAGCTGCGAATCTCTATAGCTGAGGACGGTCTAGGCCAACTCTGAACTGCCTCTATCTTCTTCGGGTCCACCTGAATAACCTCACTGGACACCACGTGCCCCAAGAAATCCACTGAACTGAGCCAGAACTCACATTTGGAGAACTTTGCATAAAGCTTCTCCTCTCTCAATCTCTGCAACACCACTCTCAAATGCTCCGCGTGCTCCTCCTGACTACGCGAGTATACTAGAGTATCGTCAATGAAAACTATGACAAACAAGTCGAGATACGGCCGGAACACATTGTTCATCAAATGCATGAACGCTGTTGGGGCATTGGTCAGCCCGAAAGACATCACCAAGAACTCGTAATGACCATATCTGGTCCTGAAAGTTGTCTTAAGTATATCTGAGTCCCTGATCTTCAACTGGTGATAACCCAAACGAAGATCAATCTTGGAGAACACTCTCGCTCTTTGAAGCTGGTCGAACAAATCATCGATACGAGGCAAGGGGTACTTGTTCTTAATTGTTACCTTGTCACTTGCCGTGCTAATCAATGCATTCTCATCGTGGCCATTCCTTCTTCTTCCACAAAGAGAACACAGCGCACCCCACAGTAGAAAGCACATAGCTAGGCGAATGAACCCTATCCAGGGTTCCTGAAGCTGCTCCTTTAAGTCTCACTCATAACTCTGGTGCCTTATAACGATATGGTGGTAAAAAAAACACAAATAGCCTGGATGCCCAGCAGCAGGTTCATAATACCACAAATCTATAGTCCCGTACCGGATGGCATAGCCCGCAGGTCCGCTGCAGAATACGTCGAAAATCCTCACAACTAGAACAAATCAATACTGGGAGTCTCTGCACCATGCTCCTCACAAAGGCAGATATTGAAGGACAACATTTCCCAA
>NW_017680252.1:13475-14078 GCF_001879085.1 Nicotiana attenuata | reverse complement strand
TTCAAGTTCGTTTTTCTCTTGTGATGGAGACTTTGGTGCGTTTCATCCTTGGCCCTTGGGGAACATCTACCCTCCGATAATCATATTAATCACATGTTGGGGTTCTTCCTACTCGTCATGCTTGTTGGCCTCCTAAGTCCTGGCCCCGTCTTGTGAGCCTTGCTTTGGGAACCTTGAGTTCCCTCCGAACTTAGACACTTGAGGGCTGGCACTTCCACACTGCACTTTAATCTGTTCTGCAATAACATTTGGGGTGTAAGCACTGCCTGGAACTCTTGAAGTTCCTTGGAACTTTGACACATCCCAAATAAGAGAAAGGCTTCGAAAATTGACCCCGGAAGTTGGTTCATCTCATATTGTTAGATATTGAGTCTGAATTAGGTTCCTTGGATGCAACTTAAATTTCTGATGTAATTTTATTTTTCTGCCTGATTCATTTGGTCTGTAATAATTTGTAATAACTTATGGGGTTTAGTGAAGGAAGGGGAGGGTAACCATGTATGCAAAAGGGGGTAGAAAACCTGTCTATAGGATTTCTATTTTTCAGCATGTTCTCACGTAGAAAACCTGTCTATAGGATTTCTATTTTTCAGCATGTTCTCA
>NW_017680252.1:0-8834 GCF_001879085.1 Nicotiana attenuata | reverse complement strand
ATGAGATATGTAGTATAGGCACAAAACGTAGTAACTCAGCTTCTGGGCCACCCAAGTTAGAGCACAACAGGTGTGTTCTAACAAAGAATACCGGGCCTCGTACGGAGTGAACTTCTTGCTGAGATAATAGATGGCCTGTTCTTTCTTTCCCATTTCATCATGCTGCCCCAGGACGCAACCGAAGGCACCATCTAACACTGTGATGTAGAGCATCAGAGGTCTACCTGGTACAGGCGGGACCAAAACTGGTGGCGTTAACAAGTATTCCTTGATTCTATCGAAAGCTTTCTGGCAGTCATCAGTCCATTCGGTGGCGTCGTCCTTCTTCAACATCTTGAAGATTGGCTCAAAGATAACTGTAGATTGGGATATGAACCGGCTGATGTAGTTAAGTCTCCCCAAGAAACTCATTACGTCCTTCTTGTTCCTTGGTGGTGGAAATTATTAAATGGCTTTGATCTTTGATGGATCCAGTTCTATCCCCTGGCGACTCACAATAAACCCAAGCAATTTTCCTGCCGGAACCACAAATGCACACTTTGCGGGATTCAGCTTTAGGTTGTACCTTCGCAGTATATTAAAAAACTTCCTTAAATCTTACATGTGATCAGTGGCCTTCTTTGACTTAATGATGACGTCATCCACGTACACCTCGATCTCCTTGTGTATCATATCGCTAACAATGGTAGTCATGGCCCTCATATAGGTGGCCCCCGCGTTCTTAAGGCCAAACGGCATCATCTTGTAGCACTACATTCCCCACGGCGTAATGAAAGCCGTTTTCTCAGCATCTTCTTCATCCATCCAGATTTGATGGTAACCAGCGAAACAATCTACAAATGATTGCAACTCGTGCTTGGCGCAATTGTCAATCAGGATGTGTATGTTCGGCAAGGGGAAATCGTCTTTCGGAATGGCCTGGTTGAGATCCCTGTGGTCGACACAGACCTTGACCTTCCCATCCTTCTTCGGTACTGGCACAATGTTGGCTAACCATGTTGGATATTCTACTACCCTGAGGACCTTAGCGTTGATCTACTTGGTAACTTCTTCTTTGATTTTCAAACTCATATCTGGCTTGAATTTTCTGAGCTTCTGCTTTACCGGTGGACATGTCGGATCAGTCGGCAGTTTGTGTGCCACAATAGATGTACTTAGACCAGTCATGTCACCGTATGACTAGGCAAATATATCCTCATATTCCCTTAGAAATTCTGTGTATTCCTTCTTTTCTGATGGTGATAAGTGAACGCTGATTCGTGTTTCCTTGACATTCTCTGCATCTCCCAGATTAACAATTTATGTCTCGTCCAGTTTGGACTTAGGTCTGTTTTCAAAGTTCTCGACTTCCTTAACGATCTCTTCTGGTATGTCATCTTCCTCTGAGTCAATGCCCGTTTGTTGCGTTGTCTCATTGCATGTCACAGTCATTGGTTCATCAAGATAAGTAATAGTAATGCTGTATAAATGAAGTAAATAAGAGAAAATATTACTAAGTGTCGATTCATAAGAAAAGTCAAAATGCTTTTGATAAATTTCATAATTGTTTTGAACATTGAAGATCTTATTGCGGGAACAAAAATGCGAAAAGAAAATCGTCTAGTAAATAAAAACAGTGCATGATGCTTGTTTAGCCTTACTACCCCGAGGCTCGCCGGGCTCTGGTTGTTCTGATAGACAAGTTATTGAGGCGCGCTCCTCTACTTACGGCCTGTATGGAAGGGCCTTCCTCCCCCTCCTCCTCGAAAATGACACAACAATCCATATCATCGTCTTCCAAGAACAAATTCCTCACTGTTGCCAGTGCTTCCTCTTCTTCTGACCCACAGATAACATCGGCCGGTTGGAAAGTATGCTCCAAGCGGGGTATTGGCTGCCCCAATGGGTAGTAAGGACCGCGCCATGGTGGCGACCAGTCGTTGAATTCTTTCCAGGTATACTCGTACCCCAATCCGAAGGTGGTGCCATGCTTGTTGAGCTTGATGGGCTTAGCGATTCCTTAGAGATTCTTGCCAAGTCCCTTGCCAGGTTCATATCCGCTCCAGTTCAATATGCTTTCAATTTTGTTGTCCCACCATTTATCCTTATCAATGGCGTTGACTCGCTCGATATGGTGGTAAGTTTCCCCGCCTATCCTTCTTTTTCCTCCTATCGCTGGGATGGTCTGGCGACTGTATATGGGATTGCTACTGTCCCCGTGAATGATCACCTCTTGGTGATTCCACTCAAACTTCACTGCCTGATGTAGTGTTGATGCTATGGCCCCCACGGCATGAATCCATGGTCGTCCCAACAGTAGATTGTAAGATGTCGGCACGTCTATCACTTGAAAATCAACATCAAACCAAGTAGGCCCCATTTGCAAACACAAGCTAATTTCCCCAATAGTGGACCTTTGGGAACCGTCGAAAGCTTTGACATTGATGGACCCGTCCTTGATCTCATGCATCCCCTTTCCTAATGTCCTGAGTGTCACCAACCGACAAATGTTGAGGCTAGACCCTTCGTCAATCAGGATCCTGGTGATAAAGTAATCTTCGCACTGCACGGTGATGTGCAATGCCTTGTTGTGACTGAACCGCTCTGGCGGCAGCTCATCTTCGTGAAAAGTGATCTTGTAACTTTCCAATACCTGGCCTACCATGTTAGCCATCTCTCCGCCGGTGATGTTACTTGGTACATATGCCTTACTCAGCACTCTTAGAAAGGCATTCTTGTGTGCATCGGAACTTTGTAGCAAAGCAAGGATAGAAATCTGTGCCGGTGTTTTGTTCAGCTGATCAATGACTGAGTATTCTTTGGCTTGTATCTTTCTCCAGAGATCGTCAGGCCCAGTTTCAGTGATGGTTGGCCGACTAGAGGCCTATTTGCTTGACTCGGCTAAATGCTCCGGGGTATAAACCCTGCCGGTTCTTGTCATACCCTGTGCCGCAACAGCTTCCCCGAACTTGACCTTCCCTTTTCTTCTGGCCTCGGCTGTGTAGTCCTAAGGTATGGCATTTGTGTGGAATGGTATTACTACCGACATTACCACTGGAATTGGCGTGGCTATCTTTACTCCGAACGGAGCAGTCCCCTTAGGCGGTAAAACTGCAACTTCAAAGGGTGTAGGTGCGCTTGTTGGTGATATAAACTCAACCTCAATCGGTGTTGGCGTCTTTACAGAGGATGGTGCTTCAAACTCGAGTGGCATGGACATGTTTACCTCGGCGTCCCCAGAAAGCTGAATCTGGACCACAATCGGATTATGAGTGACTACTGGCTTCTTTGGATCGTTGCCTTCTGTGATTAAATCGATTGATCCCTGATCGCTGCCAACTCGATGCTACACCAAGGTAGGAAGAGCGGGTCGCAATAGCTTTTACCCGAATAGTGGTCGGGATCGATTTCCACAGGGAGCTAGTAGTGGAGTTGGGTTTTCTGTCTAGTCTAGAGATGTGTTTGTGCTCCTAATGTCACTTCAAATATGCTTGGTTTTTTATTTTATAACTACTATGATAAAACTAATGATTAACGCTAAATTATGCTACTAGAATATTGCAAAGTTGTATCTAATGGGAAGGAAGGCACTAGGGTCGTGGCATTACCTAGGTGGCTAATTGACGGGTAGATGATACTAAGGATAGATTGACATATTTGGGGCTTATGCTATAACCGTTGCACAATTGTACCCACTCTCACATCTCTCGGTAGAGAAAGTGATTTTGCCCAATTGACTCTCTCGAGACCAATTGGGTAGGCCAATAAGATCAAGCAACTAGGGTTCAAGTAGGGTGATTACTCTCTCGAGATTTAACCCGTTAATTGGGACTATCATTTCTCATGAGTCCATCCCAATTCCTTGTTGGGTCAATTTTGGGGTCATAAACTCTCTTTCTCAAGAAGAGTCAAACCCACAAAGCTTGAATCAGTGTCTGCAACCACCAATTCTTAAATAAAAACATAAAATCAACCCAAATAACAAATACCCATAATCAATCTAACCCTAGATGGCAACACCCATCAATTACCCACACTAGGGTTGAGCCACAACCCTAGCTAATGGATTTAGCTACTCATGCTTGAAAGAGAAAATGAAGAAATAGATGAAGGACTAAGAATATTAATTAATTACTAAAAAGAAATCACAAGAATCTATGGTAAAATTAAAGCTAAAGTGCCAAAAATGGCTACAAAAGTTGTTCTCACGAGCGGCAGCCCAGTTCTGAAGATAACAGATGACCTAAAAATGGTAAAATGTCCTATTTATACTAGGCTGGAAAAACTGGAAAAAAATACCCCTGCGGGGTCAGTGCGGGCCGCACTAGCTCTTGGACTTCACATTTATGCTTCTCTGAACTTGAGGACCGTGGACCGCGTGGAAGTGTACCGCGGCCGCGGTGGAAGTTGGCGCGGTCCGCACAAGTACGACCGGGGACCGCATTGCTTGGAACTAGCATTTTGTCAACTCTCTGAATCTCTGCTCCGCGGACCGCACAAAAGAGTAGCGCGGCCGCAGAGCCTGACCGCGGACCGCGAGAATCGTACCGCGCCCGCGTTGCCTCCAGCTTGAATATGTCAACTCTCTGAACCTTCTAGTGCGGCCGCATGTCCATTTTGTGCGGTCTGCACTAGGCCTTCTTCCCTTATATTTCTTGGTCTTTGATACTTGAGCAAGTTTCACTCCTTTTTTAGCCGATCTTTGACATTTCGTCACTTTGTCGATCAAACCTGCGAACAAGCACAACCTGTGAGCATTTTGGGACTATTTTGTAGCGATTTATAACCAAAGCACAGGCAAGTAGGGGCATAAAACATATTAAAATCCTAACTTATCAATTCCCCCAAACTTAAACCTTTGTTTGTCCTCAAGCAAACAAAATAAGACCCACCCCCTAAAGGACAATCCAAGTAATTCCAGCTATCCTAAAATAACATCAACAAGCATCAATTGGGACCAACAATTGCCCTCAATACAAATGGATCATTAACAACATTTAAATCTTGAAAATTATGGATCAAGTGTGACACAAGAGCATCAAGGATTGACTCATTACATCAAAGAACTCTCTCAATTACTTTGGTTGCTGTGGGTCCCAAACTCATACATCCTCAACTCTCCCTAAGCAAACCTCACCTTTTAGAGTATAAGCACACAAACCGAGGTTAATGGGAGTTCGCTCGTCTCTCTCAAGAAACGGTCACAAGTCCGGCTCTAGGTACCATATGCTTGACCCTCATGTAAGTATCCACTAATGCGAGTGTCATCCAACTCAAGATCATATAGGGCTTTTGTGGAGTTAATGTGAAGGCTTTTGGGCAAGGGTAGGATATGTTTTTGTTCAAGTGGGTTCAATCTTCCCTTAAGCACTTCTTTTGATTCATTTGGCACAATTCACTTGACTCTTTGAGTCATTTCACCTCTTTCAAGGGGTTAGAGAGACACTTCGTCACTCTTTCTTATGCAATTCAAACATTTCTCCTTTTTCTACTTTTTCCACACCTTTTTCACTTTTGTTTTCCTTGAGTCCCTTTTTATTCTTGTTCACATTTGGCTTTCTTTTTGTTTATTCTTGTTCACATTTGGCTTTCTTTTTGTCTTTTTCTTTTCTTTCTTTTTCATTGCCTTTCTTTTCCTTTTGCTTTGGTACCTTTTACCCCTTTTTGTTTCCTTTCTTGTCTCTCCCCTCAAACTTAGACTTTGCTATTACTCAAGGGAAGATGTGGGTGCCAAGAGAGGGTCGAGTTTAGAATGGGTATAGGCTTATAGCATTGATTCTTGAAAGAATAAGGTTTAAGGCTCAAAAGGGTTAGCTAGGGATTATCTTATTAGTAGGCTATGGAATTGTTCAACTTATCATTTGGATCAAGGAGAGCCTATAATCACTTCTCAAGTCCAATTTCACTCAAAATTTCTCCTCAACAAACATTCGGGGCAAATTCTAGACCATTGGCTCGGAACTTGGACTCATAATTCAATTTCTCACCACACACACTCAGGGATTGCTAAAGACATAGAGTCGAGGGCCCACAACAACCTTAGATACGATTGAGCACACAATACTCCCGAAAGACCACATGATGTTTGTTTGGTCAACCCAAGAGTTTCAAGGTCACTACTTTCACCATCCTAAACACAACCACTTGTCTTTGACCATGGGGTCAAATGCAAATGTAAGCTATGCTTGAAGTACCCTTAACTAAAAACTACTAAAACAAAGGAAAAAGCAAAAACGGAATCAAACCCTTAAGAAGGTTGTCACGCCATCCATCATCGGGAAGAGCCACCCGGTTCACACAATACTCCACCCTTGGAAAGAACCGTGGCATTAAGAAAACCAAGAGTTTATTGAAAATGCCAAAAACAAAACAAAAGGCTGCGAGCCTATATACTAAGCTAAAAACGAATTTTTTTTATGAAAATACGAAAATAGAAAATTGAATGAATATTTACAATAGGGGATTAGAATATACAACGGGGGATAATATAACTTAACTTTATATACAGACCAAAATAGAAGATAAAAAGTACTGAATGTAAAGTTATATACATACCAAATAAAAAATCAACCAAAAAAAAAACATAAACTGAGTCAAATATATACAGTCATCCAGATAAACAAAAAGTAGGGCGCACCCCCACGAATAAAAGCTGGCATTGTCCCCAATGCCAACTATCAAACAAAGCATCAAAAAGTCATAAGAAAGGATATAGGAGCTCCCTAAGCCTGGTCCGTCTGCATGGGATCATCAGTGGTCCCCAAGTCCTCTGAATGTGCGGGAACCTCAGACTGGTTCCCGGTCTCTCATTGCTCAGCTTTTGGGACTGGGGCCTGTTCTTGGACTTTGCTCCTCAATCGCTTTATCTTTCTAGTCCTCCTGTGGGACTGCCACCTCAATAACTGCATCAGCTGTACTGGGGAGCTTCCTCTTCTTCCTTGGCTGCCTGGGTGCCTGCTCCTGCTGTGGCTCCGCTACTGGTGCTGGGGCTGGGTCCCCGAATAGCAAGTCTAGAGGCATCTGGTCTGCCAATAGCTTGTCCACATCTGTCCTGAGCTGTTTCACCGACTCCTTGGAAGCCCGTGATCTCCTCATTTTCTTGTGCTCCTTGGCAAGCTCCTTCAGAGCCTTGCCATGTGACTCCACTGCTGCAGACAAGGTAGCCTGAGTCTTCATAATCTTTTCCTGGTTCTCTAGGAGCTTCTTCAAAGTGTCCTCAATGGACTGAGGAATCTAAGCTGGCTGAGGTGCTGACTGGGACTCAATGGTGGAAGACAATGTAGACAACTTGGATGTCGCAGCTGACATCCAGTTGTTCAAACTGGCCAATGTCTTGCTCAACTGATGGGCAGTGAAAGGATGAGCCCGGGAAGATGGAACCCCCGGGCCAGCTGAAGTATTGGGACCAGCAGCAGAAGAAGGTCCTGGAGGCAAATCCTCAACTGTAGTGGCAGCAGGCATGGTGGAAGGCTCGGTAGAAGGCTCTACCGCAACTGGCTCCTCAGACTGGCCAGTTGGGGCAGAGGCAGGTGGCTGGTAGCTCTTGTGTTTAGGGTTGTCCGGACCCTGCATACTGTACCAAGAGTAAGGAGCCACAGGCTTGGTCTTGACATCATATCTCTTCTTCTCCACCTCCAGGTCCCGGAAATACATTGAAAGGGTGTTGGGAAAAGGGTAATTCCGGTCATGTTCTTGCCCCACAGCAGAAATCACACGGGACATCACATTGCCCACATTGATAGGGTACCCGGCCATAATAGATGCCACAAGAACAGCCCGGGTAAGGGGAATAGTCTGATCGTGGGTAGAAGGGTCAAGCCGACTGCACACAAAAGTCAACCACCCTCGAGCCTCAAAGTTGAAGGTCTTCCGGTATATTTTTCTCCCTGCCTGCAACCACTCTGGAACAGTACCTGGGATTGCCAAGTACTGGGCCAACCAAGGACGGACTTCCTCACCCATCCCTAACTTGGCCAGAAATAGAGACTCATCTTCATCCCTGAACCCCAAATACTCATTCAGCGAATTTCCATCAAACAACACCGTTTTGTCTCTGATTTTGGTCACCTTGGTATCCTTGACGATGTGGGCCACATTAGAGTAGAATTCCCTGACCATGTGCTCATTTGCCTCAATGCACTTCTCCATGAAAAACTCCCAGCCTCTTCTAGTTATGAACTCCCTCTGCACATTAGGGTTGTGGGGTAAGAGGTCAGAGTCAATAAAGCTCCTCTCCGATATCAACTTCCTTACCGGCCACCACTACCTAAACTTGTGGTAAGCCACTTGGCTCACGAATCTATCTTCCCACTCTTCGGCTTTCCTAGTTCGTGCAATTCTCCCAATATGAGGCTCACCACCCTCATCTCCGCCTGCACTCTCCCCAAATAATGAAGCTGTGGGGGAGGTGGAGTAGTTCTCACTACCGGCTGCGAACTCGTCAGATGAATCCGAAACTACATTTACCGATCTTTTGATAGAGGGTGATGCTCGAGGGGCATCAGTTAGGTGGAGGGGGTTGGTTAAGTGAGTTGGGACTGAAGTTGAGGAGATGTCCTTGGAAGGCACATACTCACTCCCCGACGAATGAGAAGCAGCCTTATCAGCAGCTCTTATCAATTTCCTGGTCTTTTTGATATTTTCCCGAGCCTGGGGAGTGAGTTTTGCTATTCTCTTGCCTTTACCCCCTGGGGACGGAACCACCTCTCCCGGGTTGTTGTGATCCCTTGCCGCCTTTTTGTTTAACCATTGTCTGCAAAAACACACATCTAACATTGTTAGTTTAAGCACAGGCAGTGAAACAGGTGAATGAAAAAAAAAATTGCAGACAACAGTTGAAGAACACAGTTGCAGAA
>NW_017680251.1:8242-14081 GCF_001879085.1 Nicotiana attenuata | reverse complement strand
AAACACCGCTTTCCCTCTCAATTCCGACACCAATTCACTCGTATCTAGCCATAATTAATTCAATAACATCAATAAATGCTAATTAAACCAATTCATTGCATGAATATGAATTTCCCAATGTTTTTCCCAAAAAGTCAAAAAATCCCGGGCCCGCTTGGTCCAAACCCGAAATTCGGACCAAAACCCGATTACCCATTCACCCCTGAGCCCGGATAAACAATTGGTTTTGGAATCCTACATCAATTTGAGGTCTAAATCCCCAAATTTAAATATTCCTAAGTTCTACCCAAAATTCCCAATTCCACCATGAAAACCCTAGATTCTAGGATGAAGTCTTGTAAAAAGAAGTTAAGGAGTGAAAGAAATGAGTTTAAAATCACTTACATATGATTTAGGGAAGATGGAGTACTTGAAAAATCACCTCTTATATTTTAGATTTTTGAAAAATGAAAAATAGATGTTAAGTCCCGTTTATATAGCCCCTCTCAGATACTCCGAGCGCTGACCGCGGAAAAGGGACCGTAGGTCGCGAAACTCAACTGCTGACAATGAAATAACGGGACGACGGCCACAGAGNAAGAAAGGGTGAAAATCCCGTCTAAATTATGTTTTGAATAGTTGCAGGTATCACATTTGCGATCATAGGTTCGCAAATGCGACCTCGCAAATGCGACCAATGCTTCACAAATGCGAAGCTTGGCCTGGCCTGCTGTCTTCGCAAATGCAAACAAATGTTCGCAATTGCGATCCTGTTCCAGTGGCAATTGCGGCAATGAGCTTCGCAATTGTGAAGGTCCCCTTCCCAGCCCTCTGATCGCAAATGCGAAGTAACTTCGCAAATGCGATGCTCGTATTTGCGAGCCAGACTTCGCAAATGCGAAGTCTGCAGATTTGCAACATACCAGAAAATTCCTTAAGGCTCAAAACACTCCGTAGCCTATTCAAAACTCACCCAAGCCCTCGAGGCTCCAAACCAAACATGCACACAAGTCTTAAAACATCATATGAATTCGCTCATGAGATCAAATCGCAAAAATAACACCTAGAACTACGAATTCAACACCAAAACACGTGAAACTTTTAAGAGAGTTTCAAACTTCCTATTTTCTCAACCAATGGTCCAAATCACGTCACATCACTTCCGTTTTTCACCAAATTTCACAGATAAGGTCTAAATATTATAACGGACCTGTACCGGGCTTCAGAACCAAAATACGAGCCCTATACCAACAATATCAAACATTATTCAATTTCTAAAACCCATTATATTTTCAGTTAACAATTTTCTTCAAAACTTCATTTTTTTGGGCTAGGGACCTCGTTCAATTCCGGGCACACGCCCAAGTCCCATATTTTACTACGGACCCTCCGGGACCGTCGGAACATGGGTCCGGATCCGTTACCCAAAATGTTGATCGAAGTCAACTAAAATCATCTTTTTAAGCAAAAATTATCTTTTCTGAAATTGTTCACACAAAAGCTTTTCGGATACGCGTCCGGACTGCACACGCAAATCGAGCAGAGATAAATGGAGGTTTTTAAGGTCTCAAAACACAGGATTGGATTCTAAAACTAAAAGATTACCCTTTGTCTCATCACATTCTCCACCTCCAAAACAACCGTTCGTCCTCGAACGGACATAGAAAAGTACTTGAGTCAGTGAAAAGATGGGGATATCTGCTCCGCATATCAGACTCGGACTCCTGGGTAGCTGCCTCAAGAGGCTGACCTCTCCACTGCACACAAACCGAAGGATAACTCTTCGACCTCAACTGTCGAACCTGTCGGTCTAGAATAGCTACTGGCTCCTACTCGTAGGTCACATCCCTGTCCAACTGGACAGTGCTGAAGTGTAACACGTGGGATGGATCGCCGTGATACTTCCAAAGCATGGACACATGAAACATTGGATGCATAACTGATAAACCTGGCGGCAATGCAAGTCTGTAAGCCACCTCTCCCACTCGATCAAGGATCTCAAAAGGCCTGATGAACCTAGGGCTTAGCTTGCCCTTCTTCCCAAATCTCATCACGCCCTTCATGGGCGACACTCGAAGCAACACTCACTCTCCGACCATGAATGCCACATCACGAACCTTACGGTGAGCATAATTCTTTTGCCTAGACTGAGCTGAACGAAGCCTATCCCGAATGATCTTAACCTTATCCAAGGGATCCTGCACTAGATCCGTACCCAATAATTGAGCCTCCCCCGGATCAAACCACCCAACTGGCAATCGAAATCGTCTATCATATCATGCCTGATAAGGGGCCATCTGGATGCTCGACTGATAGCTTTTGTTGTAGGCAAACTCCGCCAACGGCAAAAACTGATCCCAAGAACCTCCAATGTCAACAACACAGGCGCAAAGCATATCCTCCAAAATCTAAATAGTGCGCTCGCACTGTCCGTTCGTCTGAGGATAAAATGCTGGCTCAACTCGACCCGCGTACCCAACTCACGCTGTACGGCTCTCCAAAAAATGCAAGGTAAACTGCGTACCTCGGTCAGAAATAATAGACACGGGCACACCATGAAGACGAACGATCTCCCGGATATAGATCTCAGCCAACCGCTCCGAAGAATAGGAAACTGCCACAAGAATGAAATGCGGTGACTTAGTCAGCCTATCCACAATAACCTACACTGCATCAAACTTCCTCTGGGTCATTGGGAGTCCAACAACGAAGTCCATAGTGATACGCTCCCACTTTCATTCAAGAATCTCAATCTTCAGAAGCAAACTACTCAGGTCTCTGATGCTTGTACTTTACCTCCTGACAATTCAAACACCAAGCTACATATCCAACAATATCCTTCTTCATCCTTCTCCACCAGTAATGCTGCCGCAAGTCCTGATAAATCTTGGCGGCACCCGGATGAATAGACTATTGGGAACTATGAGCCTCCTCTAGAATCAACTCACGAAGTCCATCCACATTAGGCACACAAATTCGACCCTGCATCCTCAGAACTCCGTCGTCTCCAACTGTAACCTGCTTGGCACCTCCGTGCCGCACTGTGTCCCTAAGGACAAGCAAATGAGGATAATCATACTGCCGATCTCTGATACGCTCAAATAATGAAGACCGAGCGACCGTACAAGCTAGAACACGGCTGGGCTCAGAAACATCCAACCTCACAAACTGATTGGCCAAAGCCTGAACATCCAAATCAAGCGACCTCTCACCGACTGGAATATACGCAAGGCTGCCCATACTAGCTAACTTCCTACTCAAAGCATCGGCCAACACATTGGCCTTCCCGGGATGATACAAGATGGTGATATGAAAATCTTTCAATAGCTCCATCCACCTTCTCTGCCTCAAATTGAGCTCCTTCTACTTGAACAAATACTGCAAACTCTTATGATCTGTGAACACCTCACACGACATGCCATATAAATAATGCCGCCAAAACTTCAGCGCGTGAACAATGGCTGCTAGCTCCAAATCATGAACTGGATAATTCTTCTCGTTAATCTTCAACTCCCACAAAGCATATGCAATAACCTTGCCATTCTGCATCAACTCCGCACCAAGTCCAATACGAGATGCGTCACAATATACCGTATATGGCCCTGAACGTATGGGTAACACCAACACCTGCGCCGAAGTCAAAGGCGTCTTGAGCTTTTGAAAGCTTGCCTCACACTCATCCGACTACCTGAACAAGGCAACCTTCTGGGTCAACCTAGTCATCGAGGCTGTCATAGATGAATACCCCTCCACAAACCGACAGTAATAACCCACCAAACCCAAGAAACTCCGGATCTGTATAGCTGATGTGGGTCTAGGCCAGTCCTTGACTGCCTCAATTTTCTTAGGATCCACCTGAATACCCTGTGCTGATACATCATGACCCAAGAAAGCAACTGAACTCAACCAAAACTCGCATTTCAAAAACTTAGCATATAACTGACTGTCTCTTAGAGTCTGAAGAACGATCCGAAGATGTTGATCACGCTCCTCTCAGCTGCGGGAGTAGATCAAAATATCATCAATGAAAACAATCACGAAGGAATCCAGATAGGGCCTGAACACTTGGTTCATCAAATTCGTAAATGCTGCTGGGGCATTTGTCAACCCAAATGACATCACTAGAAACTCATAATGCCCGTACCGAACGAAAAAGCTATCTTAGGCACATCGGATGCCCTAATCCTCAACTGATGGTAGCCAGATCTCAAATCAATCTTCAAAAACACCTTGGCACGCTGAAACTGATCAAATAAATCATCAATCCTTGGCAATGGATACTTGTTCTTGATGGTGACTTTGTTTAACTGCCGATAATCTATGCATATCCTTATTGATCCATCATTTTTCTTTACAAACAACACCGGCGCACCCTAAGGCGAGACAATGGGCCTAATAAAGCCCTTATCAAGAGAGTCTTACAACTGCTCCTTCAATTCGTTCAACTCTGGCGGGGCCATACGATACGACAGAATAGAAATGGGCTAAGTGCCCGGAGCCAAAAGAATGCAAAAGTTAATATCTCTGTCGGGTGACATCCCCGGCAGGTCTGCAGGAAATACCTCTGGAAACTCCCGAACAACTAGCACAGAATCCATAAAAGGAACCTCAGCACTAGAATCACGAACATAAGCCAAATAAGCTAAACACCCCTTTTCAACCATACGCCAAGCCTTCATATAAGAAATAACCCTGCTGATAGAATGACCAAGAGTCCCTCTCTACTCTAACCGAGGCAACCCTGGAAAGGATAAGGTCACAGTCTTGGCATAACAGTCCAATATAGCATGGTAAGGTGACAGCCAGTCCATCCCCAAAATGACACCGAAATCTACCATATCGAGAAGTAGGAGATCTACACTAGTCTCAAGACCCCCAATAACAACCACACACGAACAATAGACATGGTCTACAATAATAAAATCCCCTACTGGCATGGACACATACACGGGAGCACTCAAAGAATCACGCGGCACAACCAAATATGGAGCGAAAAAAGATGACACATAGGAGTATGTAGACCCTAGATCAAATAGAACTGAAGCATCTCTACTGCAAACTGAAACCATACCTGTGATAACTGCATCGGAGGACTCAGCCTCAGGCCTGGCTGGAATAGCATAACATCGGGGCTGGGCCCCACCACCCTGAACCATATCCCTGGGATGACCTCCTGCTGGCTGACCTCCACCTTCTAGCGGCCTGGCCTCCACCTCTAACGGCCTGACCTCCACCTTTAGCGGGCTGACCCCTACCTCTAGCTGGCTAGGCAGGCGGTGCTGGAACCATGGCACAAGAACTCTGCTACTGCGACTGAACACCCACTAGTCTCAGACAAGTCCTCCAGATATGCCCATACTCACCACACTCAAAACATCCATCTGAATACTACTATTGGGAAAACTGAGAATGACCCTAACGGGCTGGCTGACCGCGATAATAACTCTGAAGGGGAGGTGCTCTGATAGGAGCTTGCGGTGCACTATAAGCTGGCTGCCCTGAATGAGGTACATAAGGACCACGACCCCCTGAAGCTCCATGGGATGCCTGAAGCGCTAAAATAAATGGCCTGGGATGATGGCCTCTACCAAAAGTACCTCGACCTCCAGATGAGGTCCCACTAAATCCACCGGAGTGAGGAGGCCTGTTGTCAGACCCCTGACCACTCCCCTGAGCTAAAACCATGTCAACTCGTTTGGCCACATTGGCTGCATCCTGGAAAGAAATCTCACTCCCTATCTCCTTAGCCATCTGCAATCTGATAGGCTGAGCAAGTCCCTCATTAAACCTCCTCACCCCCTCTCTCTCTCGGTGGGAAGCATAAGAAGAGCATGATGGACCAAGTCTACAAATTTCGCCG
>NW_017680251.1:4680-6458 GCF_001879085.1 Nicotiana attenuata | reverse complement strand
ATATCTCAACATAAAACAAACTCCAGTACGACTGTCTGAATAGTAAATCAGTACTGAAGAAAATAAAAAGAAGGAGAGTCAAGGTTTGCAGGCATCATAACGGTTACCTCAAAGTCTCCGAGCAGGTACTAACACCACCCTAGCAATCACTGCGTACGGATATACCTGGATCTGCACAGAAAGAGCAGAGTGTAGTATGAGTACAACCGACCCAATGTACTCAATAAGTAACAGGACTAACCTTGGGCTTAAAGTAGAGACGAGCTCCCAAGGATACAGTCAGAACCAATATAATGACAACATATTTAAGATAATGACAATGATATAAATAACTCAGAGAAATTCCATAATCAGCTCGTTCAGGGTACAGAAATTTACACATGCTCTCAAGTTCAACAATTAAAGCCAACACTTATAAAATATGTCAAGTACAACTAGCATGAAGAATGTCACATCTTTGTGCATACATGTGAAATATGCATGTCAAATGTACTGTATCACAGTAATATTCCCAAGTTCTCACACTCTCAGAGTACTAAATCTATCCATCTCAAATACGCACTCATCATACACAATCACTCAGCACTGTACGGGTGCCTGGCATCAATACCCCTCACCAAAGCACGTGTACATATGTCAATATGTCTACGCTCACTACTGGTATGTCAGACGTCGGAGGGGAGTATCATGCCCAAGAGCTAATCAAAAGCTTATAAGGCCTGCTGCGGCGTGCAACCTGGTCCACAATAATAAATAAGCCAATAAAGCATGTTGGGGCTCGCAGCCCGATCCATAATAACACTCTCAACTCGACTCTCAGGCCAAACTTAGTTATCAATCTCTCAAGTCTCGAGGGTTCACAATCCAATACTACTCATCCCAAGCAATAAGAACATGCAATGTAATAATTAATGATAACGGAGACTGAGATATGATATGCAAATAAAGGATCATGACTGAGCACATATTGAAGTTAAAGTAGATAACTCAAAATAGCAAAAATAACCGCACTAGGCCTCAACTGAATAAGCACAAAGCCTAAACATGTTTTCTAATATAATTTACAATTTAATTACTCTTACAAGTAAGGATTTCACGGATAGAACAAGACTTGATAACAACACAGCCCAAAAGAAACAACAGAATCATGATTACCACTGTACACATCCACACGCCCGTCACCTGACATGTGCGTTACCCCAACAAAAACCATATAACACATTTTTCCGGGGATTCATACCTTCAGTTCAAAGTTTAGAAGTGTTGCTTACTTAAAAACATGCAAATCACAACTCCAACAAGCCCTTCCCACGCGTATCGGCCTCCAAACGACTCGAATCTAATAACAAACAAGGCAATATAAACAAATAAAGGCATAGGAAATAACTTCAAACAATAAATATTCGATCATTATCAAACTAAAAAAGTCAACCTAAAAAGTCCACCCTAGGCCCGCATCTCGGAACCAGACAAAATTTACAAATTTTGAACACCCATTCGATTATGAGTCCAACCGTACAAAATTTATCCAATTTCAACCTCATAAAGACCTTCAAAACTCCATTTTTCATTTTTTAAAAAGTTTCCACCAAAATCCCCCTTTCTTCACTTTAATTCACTAAATAGACGACAAAAACAAGGATGGAATCATGATAAATGAACAAATCCGAGTCAAAAATACTTACCCCGATTAAAGAAATGAAAATCCCCTCCAAAATTGCCAAAACTCGAGCTCTACAACTCAAAATATAAAAATAATACTCTAACCCTCGATTTGG
>NW_017680251.1:0-902 GCF_001879085.1 Nicotiana attenuata | reverse complement strand
ATCCAATGGCCTTGGCTTTCGGCTGGCCAAGACCAAAGTATTGAATGAACTAATAAAGTAGAGTTTTAGATCTAGTGAGGTTAGAGTGATTCCAAAGTTTGTTCTAAAGGGGAATGGGGGAGGGGTTTATATAGTGTCGAAATCGAGCAAGTAAACATGGCAAACGAATCATTCAAACACAAATAAGGGAAAAAATTATTCTGGAATCAATCAGAATCGATTTTAGGGCATAAATCAAAGGGGTTCGGTAAATCAACAGGAAAACACACAAATAATACCAAAAAACATTTATAAGGCAAAGAATAAAGTAGAAAAAGGAAAACATAAGGAAAAGAGTAGTCAAACACAGAAAAGGAAAAGAAGCGCCTGAGAATCGGTAAAGAACAAAGGGAAATTCAAACCCTAGTTGACCAAAGTCGAAGATTGGCCAAAAATCTCAGCTAATCGGGCTCATATGGCCAAGATCGTGAAGTATATGGACGAGATTCATGTCCAGATTCAAACGGTCCAAAGGGAAATGGCCGGAATCTGGGATAGGGTACTTTCCATGTTTAGGCCAGTACTAGGAGATAGTATAGATTCGTGGGAGATGGCGGTATAACACACAAAAGGTAAGAAACTCATGCAGGCAGAAAGTGATTCACGTCGTGCCGCAACGTTAAATCAAGCGCTTGTTGGGAGGCAACCCAGCTTTATTGCTTTCTTTTATTTATTTTTTTTATTTTTTAATTGTATTATTTTTGTAGTGTCAATTTTTTTTATTTTCTAGGTAGCATTGGAAAGCAAAGGTATTGGAAGGATTGCATCAACAAACCAAATGGTTGGAACTAAGTATGAGGTACCCACACGAAGGACCAAGCTTGGGAGAAGTCTGAGTACCCCATGAACTGCTAGTGCTTCGG
>NW_017680250.1:9024-14085 GCF_001879085.1 Nicotiana attenuata | reverse complement strand
ATTATTAGATCAAACACACAAATCTAGTTTAGTTAAAAGATTGAATCCTATATTAAACTAGCAGGGTATTGCTCATGCTAATACACTATGCCTAATATGAGTAAGAACGAAATTAGGTAATTCGCTACACACTAGCCATGCACAACTGCATAATGTTGGAGCTTTATTGTCATATCTTTTAGCTGATTTGACGCGCTACCAACTTTTTTCATCTGAAATGGCCGGGTCTTTTTCTCTAGTAAGGGTTAATTAAAGTAATAAAATATTCGCCATGTGTTTGTAATATGTTACCTTAGATCTTATTGTAAAATACTTTATTTACTAATATGAAGATTTGAGTAGTTTCATTCAAAGTTCTAAGATATTTCTAATGTTAAAAAATAGGCACTGTTTTTTCTTTCCCTTTAATCTTTATTTGGTACATTTTTCCCTAGAAAACTTAATATTATCTAAGAAAAAATAAATTATAAAATCTACTACTAAGACTAAAGCAAAGAATTTACTAGCATTCCTTTAGAGCTGCACCTATTCAGTTATGCAATTTAAAAAAATATTATATATTATGTTATGAACTTCTCAAACAACACAATTGCAAATAGAAATTGTGAATTAATCTTTCATTAATGAAAACTCAGTACATGGAATTAGAAAATAAGAACATAGACATTATCATAACATGGATGGTAATAGTAAGAAAGGATAGGGAGAGACAGAGTCACATAAGAAATAGACGAGGGAGAGAGAGAGGCAGAGAGAGGGGGGTTTCTAACAATATTCATGTCACGACCCTAAACCTAGACCCGGTCGTGATGGTGCCTCTCGTGAAGACAAGGCCAGCCGACACATACCTCAAATTAATTGACAGCTATGATGATTCATAATCAAGTCATTAATAATGATAAAATCCAAACAAACAAAATAATGTGAAATATAACAACCGCGGAAAACAACCAACACAGCCCGACATCGGGGTGTCATCAGTCATGAGCGTCTAACACGTGTCTAAGAGTCTGAAAGAGTTTATACAGTCTAATATAGAACTAGAAACAGAAAGTAAGATAGGAGGGAGAAACACTGGGCTGCGAACGCCGAGCAGCTACCTAGTGGACTCCAAATGACCTGCTGGGTGCAATCAACCCTCATTGGCGGAACTTGAGGCTCCTAAATCTGCACACATGGTGCAGGGAGTAAAGTGAGTACGCCAACTCAGTGAGTAATAACAATAAATGAAGACTGAGCGATAAGAAATCACGTAAAAACACAACAACATGCTATAAAGAGGCAGAGTAAAACCAATAAAGTGCGACAAAATAGTGAAATCTCATAAAACACCTTAGTTTAGAATAAACTTTCTTTAAAACACCTTTTTAACAGTTAAACAAGTAAAAGAAATGCGGCTAGAAGAGAAAAACACATAAAATCCGCCCCTCGGGCACAATGTCAGCAGAATCAGCCCCTTGGGCAATAACATATAACAACACCAGCCCCTCGGGCTATATCTCATATCACAATGGGTACCCGCGCTCACTGGGAGTGTACAGACTCCGGGAGGGGCCCCTTACGGCTCAAGCGCAATATCAAGCCATCTCGTGGCATAATCAATAGGCTCTCGGTCTCATATCAAGCCACCTCATGGCGTACATCTCAGGCCCTCTGCCTCAACATCATAATCAGTACAATACTGCTGCGGCGTGTAGCTCGATCCTATAATGATCCTCACAACACAGGCCCTCGGCACTACTCAGTCAGAAATCATTATAAGCCACTCGGGCACAGTAAAATACGATGCTCAGCCCAAAATATCATTTAAAGTGTTAAAAAAGAGTAAACATGGTTGAGTTATGAAAACGGTATAATATAGCATGACAGAGTACAGATATAAATTCAAAACAGTGAGGAAATAGCAGTAAAAATCCCCTAAGGGTCCAAACAGTTGGCACGAAGCCCAAATATGGCATTCAGCCCAAAACATGATGATAGCTGTTGATACCCAATTTTTCCCTATATATTTTTAATAGGCAAGATACTTTCAAAATAGCATATGCATGCATATATAAGTATGTCCAAATATTTTACTATTTTTCCTTAAATTCTAAAGATTTTTAAATCAAATTATTGCCCTATTGTATCCCTAAAAATCCAATGATAATTTCCAAAATTATTATTTTTGATGATTCATATTGGATTCTCATATTTATGCTAAAACATAGCTAAGATAATTTTTGCATATTTTTTACAAATTTATTTAGTATTTTTTAAGCTAAATTGCATACAATTGCAATATTAGCCTCTTTTAAGATCTAATTGCGGTTAAATTCATAAAAATTAAGCCCAGTATTTTTAAAGTGATAATTATAAATTATAAATCTTTTTAATGCTTTTAATTTGTTTTCAAAAATTAATTTGCTATTTTTTATAAAATAAATAAGGGAAAAGTGGCTATTTAAAATTTAGCCCCAATTGCATTTCAATTACAACCTGAATGGGACCTCCAATTTAAACCCAATTACCCCAACCCAATTATAATCTGTACCGACCCAAACCATATTCTCTAAACCGCCCCACCTACCCGTTCAATCTAGGCCGTTGATCAAAATGATCAACGCCCACCCGACCTCCTTTCCTAATTAAACCCAAAGACCCCCAAACCCTTTTCATTCTCCAAACTCCGCCGCCCCTGAATCCCCCCTTCCTCTCTTAATCCTCTCTCAAATCCTCTCAAACCCTAGCCGGCGCCATCAAACTACAACCCTAATATCTCCCAAATCTATGGCTTCCAAGGTCGTCGGAGACCTGTATCCACCTCCCATGGCTTCTACGTGTGCGATTCTATGGTCTCATGACCATATCATGAAGGGTTTTGTCCAGTCTTTGCTTGATGGCTATTCTATGTTCGTCTCTGACCTTTCTATGGCCAGCCATGGCTATTCAAGTCAGACTCTTGACTCTCATGCTTAGATCGATGGTTTTCAAAGCCTTTCTCATCATTTGGGATTCTTCTGAAACCCTAACCTCTAAGATCCTTCCGATTTATTTTCGATCTGTTTCAGATCTATGTATGCTCTGAACTTCTAAGCGTTTTCTTAAATTTCTTTAAAACTCTACTTTCAAAACTCTTTCTCTTTTCCGATTAGGGTTTCTTGTTAAGTTATTTCAAAACTTTTCTCTGATTTTGACATATGTTGCTATGTTTGCTCGTGTTATCCTGCTCCCTGAGTTTGCATGTTAAAGCCCTAATTTCTTTTGACTGTTCATTAGGTGAATGTTTGTTTGCTTGAGTTTTATCCGATTTGTTTGTTTATCCATCTTTAAAATTCTTCTATTGCTGAAAACTCTATGGCTTTGAGTCTGAGACTGTTAGTTTAAGTGCATGATTCGATTTGAAGTTCTTTATTTCGAAACCTCTTGCTCCTTTGTGTGATTTTTCTGATTCTGGGTTTCTATCATCTCTAAAACTTCATAATGTTCGATACCCTAATTTTTTAAAGGAGGTTTTCCTCACCTACTACTGTGAGATCTTTGCATGCTTTTGATATTCTATGTTTTTTCACTACTGATTCAACTGACTATCATTCTTCGAGTGTTGCTATCTATTGAATTTTCTTTTTGTGTTACTATTGTATGCTATTTCATTTTGCCAACAGGCTTGGCCTCGCATGTATAATGTTTATGCACCCTATTTATATGCCAATTCTACTTCTTTGACTGATTTTCAAACTTGTGACTAATTTCAAACTTTTCCTTTGTGAAATTCTGATTTCGCTTGCCCGTTAAAGTTAACTGATTTCTTTCTTGTTTTGCCTTACTGAATCCTTTCCAAAATTAGAGTATCTCTGTACCTAGACTCGATTGCTAGCTAAATGTTTTACTACTGCTTTTATGGCAACTGTCACCCTGCTGACAAACTGATTTCTTTCCTTATTTTAAACCTGTCAATACCCGTTAAACAAGTGCTCCCTTAATTAAAGGGAATCACTTGTATAATTGATTCCGAATCATGATTGTTTCCATGTTTGTGGCTTATTACCTCTCTCTCACTCGTTTTCAAAAAACTATAAATACCCTGTACTTCTTTTCTTTCAAGACACGAACACAAGGCATAACACTTGAGTTCAAACACACACTACACTAAAACTCTCTCTTCTCTGCTACTACTTTGCTGCCTTACCTAGCCGGCTGAAAGCCAAGGCTAGGCTGTGGGGAAACTTGCTTGTTTTCTGCATTTTGCCTTTCTTACTGGGATGTTCTAATTAAGTTTCCCGCACCAACAACAACATGCTTATTTACTGTTTCTTGCATTCTTGCCTGCCCACTGATTGTGTTTAGCCCAATACCCTTATTTAGCATGCTGTAATTTTACTTCTCCTGTTCTGAATCAATGTAATATGACATGTGAATCCTAAATCCCTACCCAATGTGTTTAATACTTGTGGTCAGTTTGGGGCATGACAGTATTGGAAATTGCTGTGCATGACCCAAATTTGATCCTCCTAGGATCATAACCTCCATATTTCCCTTATTTGTTGTGTGTTCTGGTTGATGTACAGGCATGTCAGCACTTCCTATTGTTGTGCATGCCCAAAGTTAACCCATGCCCAAGTGTATAGGCTCCTTGCAATGGATTCCCAATCCCCTGCTCCCTTTGTGTGAAGTTATTGATTCCCTGAAATGTTAATGGCTGTCTCCCATCACCCTTTCCCTCTCCTTTATTCCCTCAGCCCTTAAAACTCTGTTTTCGAACTTTCACTCCCTTGTTAGACTTAAGTTCTACCCCCTTCATGTGAGCCTTGCCTTGGGACCCATGAGCTCCCTCTGAACTTGGACACATGAGGGCTGGCATTTCCACACTGCACTCATCTCTATTCTGGTTGTGTAACTTGGGTGTGAGCACTGCCCAGGGTCCTATTGAGGCCCTTAGGGAACTCTGACACACCCAGGTCTGAGAAAGGCTTTGAAATCAATGGCATTGGCAATGATACGGTTCCTTGCATATCTCAGATAGGAAGTCAAATCAGGCTTTCCTATGGTTGTAGCTTTTCTTTCATTCTTTCTTTTGTAATT